>NC_048322.1:6078361-6150558 GCF_013100865.1 Trachemys scripta elegans | reverse complement strand
CTGCTGAACCCCTGACCCTTCCTACCCCCCAGCGCCCCCCCAGTGCCACCCTGGGGCCAGCCCTGCCTGCCGGGGGAGAGCGCCCCCTGCTGCCCCTGCCCTGTTCCCTGCCCCACAGCGCCCCCCCCAGTGCCACCCTGGGGCCAGCCCTGCCTGTCAGGGGAGAGCGCCCCGTGCTGAGCCCCCCACCCCGCTCCCTGCCCCTCAGCGCCTCCTAGTGCCGCCCTAGGGCCAGCTGCCCCTCCCCCACCCTGGCTTACCCCATCTCTCTCGGCAGGGGGTGAGGGGGGCGTCCTGTCTCCCCGGCAGATGGCTGAGGTCTCCCGCCTGCTGCGGCTGTACCAGGCCAAAGGCCGGGTGGCGCCCTCCTCCGAAGAGCTGTTCACCTACCTGCGCTCCGGCGACAGCAGCGGGTAAGGCTGGTGCTGCGCCTGCCCCAGGGCCTCCGGGCTCCACCTCGCTCCTAGGGACCACCGGGGGGCGGAATGTACACCCCAAGGGCAGCCGGAGAGGACTACACCTCCCAAAGTGCAGTGCTCTACCCGCCTTGCATGCTGGGAGGTGTAGTCCTCTAGTTGCTGCAGATCCCCTCCCCATCGACACAAGGACGCGAAACTTAGTATATGGGTCCAGGGGTGGGGGGATCCCCCATCTACTCCTCATCAGCTCGGTTTAGGGCTTGGTTGGGGGAGGGCTGGGAGCCAGGACTCCTGGGTTCTCTCCCTGGCTCTGGGAAGGGAGTGGGGTCCAGTGGTTATAGCGGGGTGGTGGGGCTGGAAGCCAGGACTCCTGGGTTCTTCTTCGAGTGCTTGCTCATATCGATTCCAATTAGGTGTGTGCGCGCTGCGTGCACAATCGTCGGAGAATTTTCTACCCTAGCAACACCCGGTGGGTCGGCTGTGGAGCCCCCTGGAGTGGCGCCTTCATGGCGCTGGATATATACCCCAGCCGACCCAGCTCCCCCTCAGTTCCTTCTTACCGCCCCTGACGGTCGTTGGAACTGTGGAGCGCGGCATAGCTGTTCTCCATTCTCCCTAGCTCATCCTGTTAATTTTGTAGATAGTTGTAGTTTTAGTTGTGATATAGTGTTAGATAGTTATTCATCTTCGTTTTAAATTGTTGTAAATAGTTGGCAGGGGTTAAGGGGGTTGTTCTCCCTCCTTTTCCCCCCGGCGCATAGCCGGGCTCATGCCCAAGGCTTCTGGCTTTAAGCCGTGCGCGTCCTGCGCCAAGCCTATGCCTACGAGTGATCCGCACGACTCGTGTCTGAAGTGTCTAGCAGAATCCCATCAGACAGATAAGTGCAAGATCTGTAAGGCCTTCAGACCGAAAACCAAAAAGGAGCGGGACTTTAGGCTTAGGCAGCTCCTCATGGAGGCGGCACTTAGCCCGGATCCTCCCTTGGCGCGCCCAGCCCCGGCACCGAGCGCCTCGGTGCGCAGCACCCCTGCGGCGCTGACCGGTACTGCACCGCGGGCAGAATCAGATAAGGCCTCACGGCATCGGCCTCCTTCGGCACTGCGACCGCCACAGGGGCCTCGATGCCGTTCCCTGTCTCCGGGACACAAGAAATCCTGCAAGGCGCAGGAGATTGTTGTCCTGCAGACGCCGGCTCCCCCGGTGCCGGGGGTAGAGCTGCGTCCTCCTTTAGAGTGCCAGAAACAAGTACCGACTACACCGTCGACTCCGGCACCGCGCCCGTTGAGTCTGGTGCAGACTGGCTCACCACCCCGGTTGGTGGTGGAGCCTTGTCTCCCGTCCACTCCGGAGACCTTCGCGACGGTGAGAGACCTTATCGCTCTCACGGAGCCGGCGCCGTCTCAACCATCGGCACCGTCGTCTCCTTACGCAGTGCAATCCAGAGGCAAGCCTGCACTGGTACGCCCACCGTCTCTGGACGTGGACTCACAGCACCGCTCCAGGTGTTGGAGCAGGTCCCGACGCCGCTCGCGGTCCCAACACCGCTCGCAGTCCCGGCGTCGACCATCACCTCGGCACCAGTCGTACTCGTGGCCGAGATCCTCTTCACGGCACCGGTCTACGTCTTGGTACCGTCGGGATCATCGGTACCGATCGGACTCAAGACGTAGTTCTCGGCACCGGTACGAGCGCCGCTCCACTTCGAGGGGCTGCTCCCGGTACCACGTTTACTCATGGTCGTCGTCTTCTAGGTCCAGATCCGGATCTCGGCACCGACATGGCCACCGGCACCGATCCCGGTACCGCTCACTGGCACCGCGCAGGGATCGGTCGCCTACGGACCAGCACCAGTCGGCACCGTACTGCACCGAGCCAATTCCAGCTCGTTTGGCACCACCTTGGCCCTCGAGATCAGCGTCTCGCTCCTCAGACGGGGCTTCGAGATCAGCGTACCCTACTCAGGGCCAGGCTGCTGTGGCTGACTTGGGCCACTGGCAGGAGATGGCAGAGGATCCTGCGCAGGACCCTACGCATTGGTCTTTCTGGACCCCATGGGCATATCACCAGGCGCAAGGGGCTCCACCATCAGCCTCTTGCTCGGCATGCTTTGAGCCAAGAGTCCCGGAGGCCACCATCTCCCGTCCTTCCCCAGGGGGCATGGAGGCTCCCATGCCTACACTGCCTCAGGCCCTGGGTCCGGGGTAGGTGATGCTCCACTTCAGGGACCCTTAGAACAGGACCCTCCGTTAGACCTCTTGCCCCCTGAGGCATCCTCCTCATCTTCCCCGGATGAGGTGGTGGCGGGTACAACAACCTCGGGTCCGCCCCTGATAGATCTTCGTGCCCACCAGGACCTATTACGTAGGGTGGCGCGTAATATGGCCCTCCAGGCGGAGGAGGTAGTAGAGGTGCAGGACCCGGTGGTGAGCATTCTCTCGGCTGATGCCCCATCCCGGGTGGCATTACCAATAATTTGGACGATTCAGGCTAATGCCACTACTATATGGCAAACCCCTGCCTCTATTCCACCCACAGCCAGAGGGGTAGAAAGGAAGTACTTCGTCCCTTCCAAGGACTATGAGTACTTATATACTCATCCCCCACTGTGTTCACTAGTGGTGTCCTCAGTAAGTGCAAGAAAGCGTCACGGCCAGCAGGCAGCAGCGCCCAAATCGAAGGGCACTTATCGCTTCGATTGCTTCGGGCGTAAGGTGTGCTCGGCGGGAGGGCTGCAGCTCAGAGCCGCAAACCAGCAGGCACTCTTGAGCCGCTACAGTTATAACTCATGGAACTCCATGGGGAAGTTCAAAGAGTTGGTTCCCCAGGACTCAAGGGAAGAGTTCGGGGCCTTAGTGGAGGACTGTAAGAAGGTGGCGAGGACCTCCTTACAAGCCTCATTGGACATTGCGGACTCGGCCGCCAGGACGCTGGCATCAGGTATCGCCATCCGGCGAGTTTCCTGGCTCCAGGTCTCGGGCTTGCCGCCGGAACTGCAGCAGACCCTGCAGGATTTACCCTTCGATGGCCAGGGGCTGTTCTCAGAGAAGACGGACTCTTGGCTGCAGAGCCTCAAGGACTCGAACGATCATGCGCTCCCTAGGGATGCATGTCCCAGAGCCCCAGCGCAGGCCCTTTAGGCCCCAGCCTCAAAGGTTCTCCCCTCCCCCGCCTCGTCCGAGACAGGACTTCGCGAGAAGGCGGGGATGAGGTGGTAGGTGAAGGTCGACCGGCCCTCAACCCAGTCAGAACCAGGGTCTGCCCAGACCACCTTCAGGTCCTAGGCAAAATTTTTGAAGGTGCGGTCGAGGACGGCGCCCCAGCCACTACCCAGGATCCATCTCCCTCCTTTCGGGATCGCCTCTCCCGTTTCCACCGTGCTTGGTCCCTCATAACATCAGACTGTTGGGTCCTTCGCATGGTGGAGAGGGGTTACGCTATCCAATTTTCTTCGTTCCCCCCCCTCCAACCCCTCCCTCCCCATCCCTCTTCAGGGACCCTTCTCACGAACATCTCCTTATACAGGAGGTTTCTAGCCTCCTATCTATGGCAGCCATAGAGGAGGTGCCACCAGAGTTAAGGGGCAGGGGGTTTTATTCCCGCTACTTCCTGATTCCCAAGTCAAAAGGGGGTCTGCGACCCATTTTAGACTTAGGCGAACTCAACAAATTCATAGTAAAGTTGAGGTTCCGCATGGTCTCCTTGGGGACCATTATCCCTTCCTTGGATCCTGGAGATTGGTTTGCCGCCCTCAACATGAAGGACGCATATTTTCACATTGCGATCTATCCCCCTCACAGGCGCTTCCTTCGATTTGTGGTAAACAAGGTGCACTACCAATTTGCCGTCCTTCCCTTCGGCTTGTCCACGGCTCCGAGAGTGTTCACAAAGTGTATGGCTGTCGTGGCGGCATACCTTCGTCGGCAAGGGATACAGGGGTTCCCGTATTTAGACGACTGGCTGGTACGCAGCCGCACCAGAGAGCAAGTTCAAGCTCATGTCCACATAATAGTACAAACATTCCACGAGTTGGGCATTCTACTCAACAAAGAGAAGTCCACTCTAGAGCCAACCCAGAGGATAGAATTTATTGGGGCAGTCCTAGACTCTAGACTTGCCCAAGCTATTGTACCAGACAATCGCTTTCATACCGTTACAAGCATCATTCGAGGGCTCAGGGCTTTTCCGATTACCACAATAAGGACATGCCTTGCCCGATTGGGTCACGTGGCCTCTTGCACTTATGTAACCAGGCATGCCAGACTTCGACTTCCCCCACTGCAGGCCTGGGTATTGTCAGTGTACCGCCCTCATCAACACAGTCTAAACATGGTGGTCACGATCCCGACCTCGGTCCTGGTCTGTCTCGCTTGGTGGCTGGACCACAAGGCGGTTTGCGCAGGAGTGCCATTCCACGCCCCTCAACCCTCCCTGCATCTGGTCACGGACGCCTCATCTCTAGGTTGGGGCGCTCACCTTGGAGAGCACCATACCCAGGGAATGTGGACCGCACCCCAACTAGCCCTGCACATCAATGTTCGAGAGCTGATGGCAGTGCGCCTGGCCTGTCAGGCATTTCTCAGTCTCCTACAGGGCCGTTGCATGTTAGTCCTCACCGACAACACCACGACCATATTCTACATCAACAAGCAAGGAGGAGCCCGGTCGTCGCTTCTATGCCAAAAGGCCATTCGCCTGTGGGAATTCTGCATTGCCCATTCAATACATCTCACGGCATCGTTCCTTCCTGGAGTCCAGAACACTCTAGCGGACCGTCTCAGCAGGTCTTTCCAGACGCACGAGTGGTCGATTCGCCCGGACATCATCTATTCCGTCTTCCAGAGGTGGGGATTTCCCCAGGTCGACCTGTTCGCATCTTGAGCCAACAGGAAGTGCCACGCGTTCTGCTCCCTGCAAGGGCGTTCTCTGGGCTCTCTGTTGGATGCGTTCCTTCTAATCTGGAAGGACCACCTGTTCTACGCTTTCCCTCCGTTTCCACTGGTCCACAGGGTACTGCTCCAGCTACGCAGAGACCAGGCACGGGTGATTCTAGTCGCTCCGGCTTGGCCAAGGCAGCACTGGTACACCACGCTTCTGGAGCTATTGGTACAAATTCCGATCACGCTTCCCTTGTGCCCGGACTTGATCTCTCAGGACCACAGCCGACTTTGTCACCCCGACCTGCAATCGCTCCACCTTACAGCGTGGATGCTCCATGGCTGAATCGGACAGAGATACGATGCTCACATCTGGGACAGATTCTGCTGGGAAGTAGAAAGCCCTCTACACGGTCCACTTACTTAGCCAAGTGGAAGCGTTTCTCCTGTTGGTGCGAGCAGCGAGCCACGCCCCCCCTTGCAGGCGTCTATTCCTCTTATACTTGAATATCTCCTATCCCTAAAACAGCAGGGCTTGGCGTTATCTTTGGTCAGGGTTCACCTGGCCGCTATCTCGGCGTTCCACCCAGGAGAACACGCTTCCTCGGTCTTCTCGAACCCGATGGTCGTCAGATTCCTCAAGGGCTTAGACCGACTGTACCCACAGCAACGCCAGCCCGTTCCGATGTGGGATCTCAACCTGGTTCTCTCCAAGCTCACAGGGCCTCCGTTCGAGCCATTGGCTACCTGCTCACTCCTGTACTTATCTTGGAAGACAGCCTTCCTTGTAGCTATCACTTCAGCAAGATGTGTTTCTGAACTCAGGGCGCTCACGTCTGAGCCTCCGTACACTGTGTTGCATAAGGACAAGGTGCAGCTTCGCCCCCACCTGCCTTTCTTCCCAAGGTAGTTTCACCTTTTCATGTGAACCAGGATATATTTCTCCCGGTCTTCCATCCTAAGCCACACGCTACTTGTCAAGACCAGCATATGCATTCCTTGGACGTACGCAGAGCCCTGGCTTTCTATATTGACCGTACAAAGCCGTTTAGGAAGACGACACAACTCTTCGTTGCAGTGGCCGACTGGATGAAAGGCTCACCGGTCTCCTCACAGTGCCTGTCCTCTTGGATCACGTCCTGCATTCGTGCTTGCTACGACCTGGCCGGTGTCCCGACGCCACGCCTCACCGCTCACTCCACGAGGGCCCAGGCCTCCTCGACTGCCTTCCTGGCTCAAGTCCCGATCCAGGACATTTGTAGAGCTGCAATTTGGTCGTCAGTCCACACATTTGCTGCTCACTATGCGCTGGTACAGCAGTCCAGAGACGATGCTGCATTCGGATCAGTGGTTTTGCACACAGCAATGTCTCACTCCGACCCCACCACCTAGGTAAGGCTTGGGAGTCACCTAATTGGAATCGATATGAGCAAGCACTGGAAGAAGAAAAGACAGTTACTCACCTTTGTAACTGTTGTTCTTCGAGATGTGTTGCTCATATCCATTCCAAACCCGCCCCCCTTCCCCTCTGTCGGAGTAGCCGGCAAGAAGGAACTGAGGGGGCGCTGGGTCAGCTGGGGTATATATCCAGCGCCTTGAAGGTGCCACTCCAGGGGGCTCCACAGCCGACCCACCGGGTTTTGCTAGGGTAGAAAATTCTCCGACGATCGTGCACGTGGCGCGCGCACACCTAATTGGAATGGATATGAGCAACACATCTTGAAGAACAACAGTTACAAAGGTGAGTAACCATCTTTTCTCTTGGCTCATTCCTATCTGCTGCTCCCCAGGCCCGACGTGAAGGGTGACGGGGGCCACGTGAAGCCAGCTGCCCGCAGGAACCTCGACCCCAGGCTGCCTGAGGCCGGCAGGAGAGAGGTGAGTCTGCCGTGGCGGGGGGGATGGGCGCTGTCGGTGTTTGGGCACCGTGCGGGGCTCTGGGGCTGGGCTCTGTGGGTGCTGTGGGGGGCTGTGAGGCTGGGCTCTGTGGGTGACAGGCTCTGGGGATTGCTATGGGGCAGGGCGCTGAGGGAGAGGGCTGTTTTGCATCCTGAGGGGTCGCACCCTTCCCCCAGGGCCTGGGGCTCTGTTCCCGGCCGCTCACCCTCCTCCCCCCCCCTCTCCCACAGGTGGGTCCCCCCCGGCGCCCGGCTGGCGCCCGGCCCGGCCCTGAGAAGACCCACGGCGCTGCCAAGGGCGGGCGGAAGGCAGCCCAGCTCGGTGCCCGCACCGGCAAGGGGGGCGGCGTGTGGAGATGAAGCGGGTTCCCCGTGGGGCGTCCTGATGCCATCACACCCTGCACCCCCTGGGCACAGACCCCCCCACCCCTCAGTCCCAGGGGTCTCCCCACTGCCTGAGGGGCCCTGTTCTCAACCCCAGTTCGCATGTTGTGTTGGTGCCAGGGTGGCACATGGGGCTGGGCGGTTCCCCATTCGCACCGTGTTGCGTTGCTCTAAGTTATTGCCCCCCTGTTGGGGCGTTGTTGGTTATTTTTCTAAATAAAGAAGAGTTGGGTTTTGCAGCAGATCCGGTGCCGTGATTGGGGGGCCCAGCTCGCCAGCCCTTTGCTCCCGTGCCCTCCTCCGGGAAGGGTAGGAACGCTGGGCATCGTCCAATGGTAGCAGACCCATGGGCCCATCCACCCAGGTATCCCGCTTCCTGCCTGCTGCCCGGCTCAGCCCCATGGGCCCATCTACCCTTGCGTCCCGCTTCCTGCCTGGCTTAGCCCCACGGGCCCATCTACCCTTGCGTCCCGCTTCCTGCCTGGCTTGGCCCCACGGGCCCATGTCCCCCGGTGCCCCGCCTCCTGCTTGCCGTCTGGCTTGGCCCCACGAGCCCATCTACCCCGGCATCCCGCCTCCTCCCTGCCCAGAGTAGCAGAGCCTGTGCAGTGATTGGCAGAGCTGGGTTTGTCGGGGGGAGGGCTTCCCCCCTGTGCCCAGTCCCTCCTCCAGGCTGGGCACTGCCATCTGCTGCCCCCCCCCGGCAGTGCATCAGGCCACCGTGATTAGCTCTAATCTGCTTTTGTGCGAACGTGGCTTACACAACCCTGCGGTGCCCGCCCCGCGCGGATGCCTTGGGGCTGGCTTTCTCCCCGCCATCCCGTGCTGTGTTCCTTTCTCCCGTGTGACCCCCCCTCAATCGGTGCCCGGTGCTCGCTCGACGAGCCCCTCGGCGCGACGTGCCCGTCTCTTTTAACGGGCAGCCCGCCGATGTGAATCCTGCGCTGGGGAGACAGCTCCGGGAGCTGAGCCACGCCTTAATTTCTCCTCCCTCTGCCCTTTTTTCGGGTGCCCCGGCGGGCACACGGAAAGCATGGCAGACACATTTGGTGCCCACTGGGAGAGGGTCATGCCCACCATCTCCTGGGAACTCGTGAGAAGGGCCAGGCCGGGATCCGACTCTCCAGGGCATGTCCACACAGGGAGAAAAGACCCGCGGCCGGCCCGGGTCAACGGCTCCATCTCCCGGGGCTAAAAAATTGTGCCAATTTTTCAGCCCCACGGCCTGGGCCAGGCGTGGCTTTCTTTTATCCTGATGTGGACGTCCAAGGCCGGACACGGGACCTTTGCAACCGTCCAACCCGTCCCATGCGACCCCTCCCCAAATCGCTTCCAGAGCAGATGTGGTTGAAACCCCGCTCCTGATGGTGTCCCGGTTAATGCCTCTCGCCGGTGAAAACGCTGGCGTCTTTCCGGTGGGACTCGTCTTCAGCACTCAGCCCCTGGGTCGCGTCGGCACGTTCGTCTGGTTAGCCACCAGCAAGGCCGATTTCAGGGTCCTGGGTTCCTAGGACAGACACACTTCCTTCCTCCCGCCCCATCCTGGAAGTCTGATCCACCTTCTTTGCTCCTGGATGGCTGTGTTTACACCGAGCCGATTAAAATGAATCGTTGCTTGATCAACCAAATCAGCGACCCAGCTTCATTTCCCCGTCCTCTGCCAACTTTCTCGGGACCAAATGAACTGGGGCGCCCACCTGGACAATGCCTGTGCCCAAGGGGGCTCAACTCTGCCCCCCCCCCCCCGCGGCGTTCTTTTGCCTTGTGCTGCTGGAGTCGTTGCCGGCGATAGTACAGTGTTATCCCCTTGGTGGAGGGGGTTGGCCAGTGCCAGTCACTCCCCTTCCGCTCCCCGGGCTCCTCTGCCAGTGTCTGCCCCTTGGTTCCCAGTTCCGCTCTCCTGCCCCACAGGACCCCCACCCCCTGCTCACCCAGGCACTCTCGCCCCATGGGAGCCCGCGCCTGCCTCGCCTCACTGCCTGGGACTCCTCCCTAGAGCTGCTCAGCCCGCACACGGGGTCCTCTGATCTCCCTCCCAGCAAGCTGTGGTTGACGTGCCTCCCACTTCCCCCTGCGTCCCCTTTCCCTGCCAACAGGGGTGGAAGGGAACAGCCAATCCATGGAGACACCCCCTCTCCCTCCCTCACCCCCCCCAACACACAATCCTCCCCCCTTCACACAACCTCTCACACACCTCCTCGCAACCGAATGCACAGACCGCAACCCCCCGCACCCTGTCCCACACATGCCAATCCCCCCATCCCTGTTTGTCTCCCCATACAACAGATGCCCGCACTGCCCCCGCACTGCACCCGCACAGCCCCCCCCCAACAACACACAGCCCCCCAGCACCGGTACACATTGCACTCCCTCCATGCAGAACTCCACAGGCGCATGCACCCTCTCTCTTGCAACACCCCTGAGCTCCCACACCTGGACACACACCCTCCCCCCCCCCTTCCCCCTGACGTGCGCACAGACACTAGTCCTCTACGCACTGTAACACACGCTCTCCTACCCACTGCTCAGCCTTTCCACACAACCTCTACACACAACACACCCATACCACACAACACACACACACACACACACCCACGCACAACCTCTACCCAAATCCCAACACACACACAACCTCCACACACAAATCCCAACATACAACCTCTACACACACACACACACACACACACACACACACACACACACACACACACACACGCCCCCAATCCCCCCCCAGGTCCTCCACACACACAAATCTCAACACACACCCTCTACACCCCCCCACCCTCCGCACACAACTTCTATGCACACACCATACAACCTCTACACAACCTTCACACATGCACACAAAACACACACAACCTCTACACACACCCGCACACCCACCCACCGTCTGCTGTCCACCCCCCATGCACAACTTGCTCTAACACACACCAACACACAACCTGGTCTCCCCGGACACAGACCCACACCCAACCTGCCCAGTGCATGCACTCCCACGTCCCCCCCCCCCCCCCCCCCCCCCCAAGCCCAGCCGGCTGCATGGCCCCCCGCCAGCACCCTCTGTGTGTGCCCCCTGTGATCCCCCATCTTCCCAGGCACCTCCATCTCAGGCCCACTGTCCCCGGCATCCGCCATTCCCTCCTACAGCCCCCATTGCCACATAGATGCGGGCACCCCCACATACCCTCAGCCCCCCATCTCCCTCCTGCAACCCATTAGTCACCATCTCCCTCCCGGCACCCCATCCACCACCCCTTGGTAACCCCATCTGCTCGCGCCGCTCCCCTGGCACCGTCTGCCTGGCTCGGCTGGGAACCGGCCACCCCTGTGCTCCTGCCCCCCCCACAGCCTGTCCCAGCTCCCCCCACCTCCAGGACCCATAAGCTGATTAGCTCAGCAAAGACACAGGGTGAGGATTATGGGTGTTAACCCCCCCGCACCCCCGGCCTCATCCCCAGGTGCTGACAGCCCTATTCACACACGCCACGCAGACCTGCTACTCTTGGGGGGGACCGGCCAGCGCAGGGGGACCCCACGGCCAGAGGCCAGCCCTGTGGGACCTGGAGCTCTGCTGCGTGGGCACCCCTTTTACCCTCGGCACCTCTCAAGGACCAGCAGTGCCCCCCAGGATTGGACTTGGGCTCCCCCCCCGCCCAGCTGCTATTTCTTCACTCACCCCCTTTTTGGGATTCCCCTCCACAGCCCCATCCGGGGCCTGGAATATTTCGGACAGCGTCTGTGGGTCGCCCAGACCACAGAGCCAGGTAAAGGATTGGGGCAAGGACTCTGGGGTGTGTTGGATTGGAGCGGGGTGGAGCTGGGAGCCAGGACTCCTGGGTTCTCTCCCCGGCTCTGAAAGGGGAGTGGGGTCTAGTGGTTGGGGGGGTGGGGGGAGCTGGGAGCCAGGACTCCTGGTCCTTTACACTGACTTGCTGGGTGAATTCTGGTTGTTCGCTGGTTTTGCCAGTTTCCCCCAGTAGAAAACAAAATTATTTTTTGGGGGGGGGGGGGGGTGTCCCTGCTCCTCGTACCTGTTGAGTGCTCTTGGTCCCCGCCTGAGCAGAGAGCCCCCCCAACACACTCCGGGGAGGGCACAGTCTAACTCCCCAGGCGGGGGGGAGCGGAGAAGGGGCTTGGGGTCAGGAGACAGGGGGTGCAGTGTGGGGAGCTGTCTGCTCTGGGGGGAGGGTGCAGAGCTGAGGGGGGGAAATAGAGGGCAGGGGCCGATGCTGCCCTGCCAGTGGGTGGAGGGAGCTGGCTGCCGGCGGTGTGCAGGGGGATTAGGCCGGCTCACACCTGTCCGTCTCGATAAGCGGCTCTGCCGGGTCCCGGGGGGGGAGGGGGCTGGGGAGCGAAGAGTTAAATGCTAAAGCCAATTAATAACACAGCCGGCCTGCCCCACCGGTGGAGAGAGCTGGGGGCCTGCGCCGGCCTGGGCAGGATGGAGGAGGAATGGCAGGAGGGAGGGGTAGGGTGGGGGGATGGAGTGTATGCGGGGGAAGGAGGGATGGATGGGGGATGTTATTGTAGGGTCTCTGGGGGCACTGGGGCTGTTATTGTAGGGTCTCTGGGTGCACTGGGGCTGCATGTGTAGGTGTGTTGTGGGGTTTCTGGGGGCGCTAGGGCTGCATGGGTGGGTGTTATTGTGGAGTCTCTGAGGGCACTGGTCCTCTTGGTATGAGTTGTACACCACAAACCTGCATTACTCCAGCCTTTGGGGTGGGGGAGGGCGTGCTAGCCATGGGTTCCAGACCAGAGATGCCCCCTGTGTATTGCACACTCCCATTGGCTTTCAGAGCAACGGTGTGGGGGGGAGTGGGGGGAGCAGCATCAGCCAATTGGCTACCAGAACACTATGGGGGTTGTGTGCTGGGAGAAGGAGGGATGGTCCCCTGCATGGGGTGTAGGCTGCAGTGTGTGTGTGTGTGTGTGTGTGTGTGTGTGTGTATCCCCGGGGCCAGTGTGGTACCAGTCCCTAATCCTGTGAACTGGAACTGGGTGGATTTTTTGTTTTGTTTTGTTTTTGCGGGACAGCACTATTTACCTCTTTCCATTCTGAAAACTGACCATTTATTCCTGCCCTTTGTTTCCTACCTTTTAATCAGTTACTGATCCTGGAGAGGACCATCTCTCTTATCCCATGGCTGTTTACTTTGCTTAAGAGCCTTTGGTGAGGGACCTTGTCAATGGCTTTCTGAAAATCTAAGTACACTAGATCCACTGGATCCCCCTTGTTCACATGCTTGTTAACCCCCTCAAAGAATTCTAGTAGATTGGTGAGGCGTGATTTCCCTTTGACACTTCCCCCCAACAAATCGTGTTCATTTCTGTGTTGGATCATTCTGCTCTTTACTAGAGTTCTACCAATTTCCCTCATACTGAAATTAGGCTCCCTGGCTCGTAATTGCCAGGTGCCACCCTGGCTGACCCCTTTGATCTATTTCCCGGATCATGCCCGGTACACCTCACAGTCCTTCGAATGAGTGGGAGTGATCTTTTAGCTGCTTTGCAGCAGGAGGTCACGGTGCCTCGTCAGCTCAGGTGGTGTCTTTTGGTCTTGCTTGTGGGTCTGTTGTGTGTATCATTTGGCCCAGGTGTCGTGCCAGGAGCTGTGAGCAGTGGCGTCTGTACTATCGGCAGTTTCAGACGGGATTTGTTTCCGTGCAATCTGCACGGTCGGAGTGGCGTTTGGATCACACCAATGTTCGGTTTTTGTTTCACTTCGGTTGAGATTTTCTTTCTCCCCTTGCGTAAAGCCGAGGGAGTCCTTGCAACCTCCTGTCATGGCTGGGGCCTGGGTGCTCAGGGCTGGGGCACTCTGCCTGGGTTCAGAGAGGGATCAATCAGGGGCTATGGGGGAAGCTGTCAGTCCGGCCTTCCGAGGCGGGACTTCCTGTGGCTCCACAAGAACTATGTGGTGATGCGTTCGGCCTTACCATGGCTGCCGGGTCCTGTGCCCTGAATGCCCAATAGATAGTGGCGCATTAGGTAGTTGCTGTTGGGTTCTGCGCATCTGTCTTGTCTCAGCCCCCAGGCTAGCCTGAGTGTTTCTTTCCACTGCATAGATATCACCCGCCTGCCAAAGCTCAGCCTCGTCCCTTTGGGCCAGATTGATGGGGGTTTGGGCGCTAATTTTGCACCCATCTGCAGCTCTCAGCTGGGCTCCCCGAGAGTGCTTGCATCTTTCCTCTCCATTATTCGCCCAGAGCGAGTTAGCTCCTCCCTGGGAGAAGAGTCATTTGGGAAGGCTGGGTGGAGCCAAGCTTGGAGGGTGAATTGGTGCTGGGAGGCGTTAATGGCGGCCATCGACCAGTGCTTTGAACTGTAGACAACTGTAGAGGTGCTGGAAACCAGGGCTACCATAACTGGATGCCAGCTGCTTGGTATGTCCCGTTTTCTCATCCCTTCCCCTTTCAATTCCCCCCCCCCCCCCCAAATGAGTAGGATTAAGAACATAAAAACGGCCACACTGGGTCAGACCAAAGGTCCATCTAGCCCAGTGTCCTGTCTGCCGACAGTGGCCAATGCCAGGTGTCCCAGAGGGAGTGAACAGAACAGATAATCATCAAGTGATCCATCCCCTGTCGCCCATTCCCAGCTTCTGGCAAACAGAGGCTAGGGACACCATCCCTGCCCAGCCTGGCTAATAGCCAATGATGGACCTATCCTCCATGAATTTATCTAGTTATTTTTTGACCCCTGTTATAGTCTTGGCCTTCACAACATCCTCTGGCAAGGAGTTCCACAGGTTGACTGCGTTGTGTGAAGAAATACTTCCTTTGGTTTGTTTTAAACCTGCTGCCTATTAATTTCATTGGGTGACCCCCTAGTTCTTGTATTATGAAAGAGAGTAAATAACACTTCCTTATCTACTTTCTCCACACCAGTCATGATTTTATAAACCTCTCTCATATCCCCCCTTAGTCGCCTCTTTTCCAAGCTGAAAAGTCCCAGTCTTATTAATCTCTCCTCATACGGCAGCCGTTCCAGACCCTTAATCATTTTTGTTGCCTTTTTCTGTACCTTTTCCAATTCCAATATCTCTTTTTTGAAATGGGGCGACCACATCTGCACGCAGTATTCAAGATGTGGGTGCACCATGGATTTATATAAAGGCAATAGGATATTTTATGTCTTATTATCTATCCCTTTCCTAATGGTTCCCAACATTCTGTTTGCTTTTTCGACTGTCGCTGCACCTTGAGTGGATGTTTTCAGAGAACTATCAACAGTGGCTCCAGGATCTCTTTCTTGAGTGGTAACAGGTAATTTAGACCCCATCCTTTTATACATATAGTTGGGATTATGTTTTCCAATGTGCGCTGCTTTGCATTGATCAACATTAATTCTGCCCAGGGATGCCTGGAAGAATCCCTGAAATTTTTGAACAGGTTGGGTGTGGCGTTCAGAAGTGGTCGCATCCCATCCCCAATGGAAAAACGCCGTCCAGTTGAGCGCAAGGCCTGTGGTTAACCCGAGATGCTTGCGTCTGACACCTCGGCAGCTTAGCAACACACTGGTCAATCAGCTTCTCCGGGTACTTGGTCTTGCTGGCATAGGAGAGACCCATCACTCATCGACTTCAAGGCCAGGACGCAGGCCGGAGAACGGCCTCCGGCTCTGGGAATTATCGGATCTTCCAGAAAAAACAGCCAATCTAGATTCAAAACAATTGCCAATCACGGAGAATCCGCTGTGACCCTTAGCAAATTCTCCCCAGTAGTTAATTACTCTGTCACGGCTAAAAATTTGCACCTTATTTCCTGTCTGAATGTGTCTAGCTTCAACTCCCAGCTGTTAGGTCGTGATCTACCAACCTTTCTTGGCTAGATTAAATATTTGTCCCCCACAAATTGGGGTCAAATCATCCTGTAAAAGTCTCTCTAAGCTAAATAGCTGGAGCTCCTGGAGTTTATCACGAATAAGGCCGATTTTTCTAACCCTTGAATCATTCTTGTGGCTCTTCTTTGATCCCCTCTGCAAATTAGCCACGTCGTCCTTGAATTGGGGCCACCAGAACCGGACACAGGATCCCAGCGGCGACCCCACCAGGGCCAAATCCAGATGTAAAATCACCTTTCTGCTCCTACTCCAGATTTCCCCCATTTATACACCCCAGGGTCGCGTTAGCTCTTTGGGCCGCAGCATTGTGCTGGGAGCTTGTGTTCAGCCAATTCTCTGCCTCCAGCCCCTGAATCTTTTCCTGAGTCCCTGCTCCCCAGGAGGGAGTCCACCAGCCTGGAGGTCTGGCCTGCGTTCTCTGTTCCTAGATGTAGTTACACTAAACTGCTTTCGTGTAGGACACTTGGTGGGTTGAGACCGTCTCCTCCCGCTCGGCTTATGACTTGGCTGACGTTGTCAGAGCAGCTGGGTGCCTGTACGTAGAGCAGCTCCCCGTTCGGCCCGCTCCTTTCCCTGTCAAGCGAGAGCCTCCGGACGGGCTAATAGCTTGATGTACAGTATGTGTCTCCTGGCTCTATACGGGTGTGTGCAGGTGTCTGTCTGTTTCCTGGTGCTATAGGGGAGTTCCTGGATCCATAGTGGAGGTGTGCACACCCCCGGCTCTGTGTGTGTGTGTGTGTGTGTGGGGGGGCTTGGCTGTATAAGGGTGTGTGTGTGTGTTGGGCCCCCTCTGGCTCTGTAGAGGTGGGGGCCCTATCTATTTAGGAGTGCATGGGGACCCTGGCTCTAATGGGGTGCATGTGTGGCCCCCGAGCTCTATAGGGGGTGCATGTGCGCCCCCTGGCTCTATAGGGTATGTGTGGGGGGGTCCCCCTGTCTGCTCCATAGGGGGTGCGAGTGGGGGCCCGGTGGGAGTGAGGGGGCCTGTGCTCGGTGCTGCCCCCAGCTGGGGATGGGCACAGCAGCTGAACGGGGCAATGGGGCTGGGAATGGGGCTCTTCTCTCTGCCTGTGGCAGGGAGCACCCCGGGGGCTGGTTCTGCACAGGCCCAGCTGTGAGCAGGGGTCAGATAGAAGGAGCTGGGGCGGGGGTGCCGCGGAGCGCTGTGGCTGTCAGAACAGTGTGAGTCATGCCCCGGTGGGTCCCATCTATCCCCATCCATCACCCTGTAGCTGTCCAGCTGTCCTTTCTCCATCCACCCATCCCCCTCACGCCCCTTTCTCCGTCCGTCCCTCCCTCCCCCTTCACGCTCCTTTCTCCGTCCATCCCTCCCTCCCCCCAATTCAGTTCTGTACAATCCGGGCTCATGGAATCCCTCAAAAATGGCAATATGCCCATAGAATTTAAACCAAATTGTTGGCATGAGCTTGTCACGATGTGTGCCCTTTAATGGAACTACCCAGTCTGGGGGACCTGGCTGAATCAAGTCCTGTCCAGTTCGGCGGTTCCCAGTTTATGAGGAACTGTGTGATGTTCTTGCCTGCTGGCGTGATCAGAGACAGCTGCAGTTCCTCTCCGGGTAACGGAGGCATCTGGGTTCCGACACCAATGATGATACGTAGGGGCATGGTTGCTCCTATGATGTTGCACTCCATAATGTTTTATGGAAATATGCTAATGAGTGTAAACATAATGCAACTGGAATATGCTTTCTGCAAAAGGTCTCTTGTAGGGTATCATTACAAATCTTATAATCTACTGCGTGTGTTCATCCTATTTGTATGCCTGTATCATCCTTGTATCTGAAACTGGGAATATGCAGTATTACTCTGAGGTTCTATTGTAATTATGCAAAGTGTGGGCCATTAATGGTGGTGTGGAATTTTGATGGCTCCCATTTTGACTAGGGCAATTGGTTGTAAATGGCTGTTTACTTGCAAACCTCCCTGGGTACGTGCGGGCCAGCCCTGGAAGAATGAGATCTTACAGTGACATATGATCCTGTCACATGATACTGGAATCCATCTTAAACCTGGTGCTTTTCCATTTAGAAGGAGGGGTGGGAACCCAAAGAGACAAAAAGATTCCTGCTTTGTGCCAAAGATATAAAAGAGGGTGGAACAGAACAGACCGGGTCCCAATCATGAGACTGCCACTGCTTTTCACCTAAGATGCCTGCTGGAACTAACAAGGACTGTACCAGGGAAAGGATTGGGCCCAGACTAGGAAGGAGTCTAGACTGTGAAAGAAGCTTGTTGGAACATCTCTGAGGGTGAGATTTTACCTGTAAACAGTTTCTTAATGTACTAGGCTTAGATTTGCGTGTTTTGTTTTATTTTGCTTGGTGACTTACTTTGTTCTGTTAGTACTTGAAACCACTTAAATCCTACATTTTATGCTTAGTAACATCACTTTTGTTTATTAATGAACCCAGAGTAAGTGATTAATACATGGGGGAGCAAACAGCTGTGCATCTCTCTCTCTATCAGTGTTATAGAGGGCGGACAATTTATGAATTTACCCTCTATAAGCTTTATTCAGAGTAAAACAGATTTATTTGGGATTTGGATCCCATTAGGAGCTGGTTGTCCGGGTGCTGGAGACAGGTGACCTTCTGAGTAGTTTTTGGTTAAAGTCTGCAGCTTTGGGGGCGTGGACTATACCTGGGTCTGTGCTGTAGCAGGCAGGCGTGTCTGGCTCAACAAGGCAGGGTTCTGGAGTCCCAAGCTGGTAGGGGAAACGGGCTCAGAGGTAATCTCAGCACATCAGGTGATAGTGCCAAGGGGGGCTTTGTGACTGAGCCCATCACAGCTCCCCAAACAGCGGAGGAAACCAGGACTATCCTGCACCTTCCACCACCTTGGAGGCTGTCACTGGTTGCGTTTGATGGTGTACGTCCCTTTTGAGACCACACCAGCTTGCAGAAGAATGGGACGGAGCCTGGGGTGGTCTTAGTTTCATAACAAAACTTGAGTGATTCCCTGGTGGCTCTGTGCATGCAATTGGCAACGCTTTCCCAGGGGCGATCCGAGGAGTTGCCGACAGCATAGAACTGGTAGCGGATGCTGCCGGGCCAGGGGGTTGCTCCCATTCCCATCTAATCCATGCATGTGGCACAGCAATTTTACCTCCTGGGCTCCAGCTGGCAAGCACCTCCAAAGGCTCAGAGGAATCACAGATACAGCATAGAGCCTGGACAACATCAGACTCCAGACACTTATAAACAGCAGAGTGCTGGTGCAGCAGTAGGCTGTCATGGCTCGTGTTCGGGACCTGTGAGGGGGCAGAGAAGGGAGAACAAATTCCCCTCCCCACCCAGTATATACTGGGAGAATCTGGGACCAGGGTGAATCTGGGACCAGGGTGAACATGAAGCAGTGACCTATGTGAGGATGGCCAGAATAAATCAAGGACTTCTCTGGCCTTTTCCTGCCTCAACAGTGGGGTAGGCACTGACAAGTCCACCCACTGTGTAGTTTCTAATGGCCCCAAGCCGTACCTTCTTCCTAGCCAAGAAGAGTGTCTGGCAGGATGGAGAAGACAGTTATGCTATTCCTTGTGGGTCAGGTGGTTTACCCTTCCACTCTTTGAGCTGTGAAGGAATGAAACCACTTCCACCAGGGTTTCCCATTTTTTCCATTCAGGATTTTTACCTGATAAACACCAGGGTTGGCCCGATTCACCGTAAAACAGGGGCCATCCCAGGTGTGTGTCAAAGACTTCTCCTTCGCTGAATCCCTTCTGCCCATCACTGCTTGGCCTAATTCCCATATTAAAGGCGGTTTTTCCCAGCCTGTTTTTTTGTCCATGTTTTGCTGTACTATGCCTAGTTGTGTTGCCACGCGCTTGTGTAAAGCAGTTATCGTCTCTGCTAAGGTTTGTACACATTCACCCATTCCCACCTTCCCTTCCCAGGCACTAGGCAGTTCCACTCCCGACCACCAACTTCCAGGCATGGACATTTGATTTTTAGGGGGGAGGGATAGGTCAGTGGTTTGAGCATTGGCCTGCTAAACCCTGCGAGTTCAATCCTTGAGGGGGCAATTTGGGGATTTAAAAAAAAAAAAAAAGTTAGCTTCAAAGGGAGTGTATCCTGGATAGCCTTCAAGCCATTAAGATGACTGGTAGCTTCTCATCCCTGTCCCTGAGCTCTTTACTTGTTGTTTCAAAGCTTCCTTTAGCGTGCAGTTGGTTCATTCAACTTGTCCAGAGGACTCAGGGTGTCCAGCTACGTGGAAACAAGGCTTAATGCCTAAAGCCTTACATAGCTCTTGCATGTAACATCTCCCCCAAAATAGGATCCCAAATCTGAATCCATGACTCTGGGAATTCCCAGTCTTGAGAAAACTACGTTAAGGAGCTGCTTAGCAGTGACCCAGGCCGTGTTGGTTTTAGTAGGGGTGGCTTCTTCTCATTTGGAGAAGGGATCTACTCTTACCAGGCAGTATTTATTCCCTCTATTGGTGGTGGGTAAAGGGCCTATGTAATCTATCTGAATCCAGGACCAGGGACCCTCTGTTCTTTGGTGCCCCAATGCATTCTTTTGAACCTGGCGATCAGCACCACGGATCTATATCCACTTTCATGCCTGGCCACCACCCTGTATCTTTAACCCTATTTAAAGTATCCTGTTTTCCTCTATGCTCTTGTTCATGCACAAACTGAATCTGGTCCCCCCCTGTACCTGGCTGGGGACTATCCAGTGCCTTTGCCCACCTGCATCAACTGCCCACCAGACATCTCCAACCTGCTCAATCCTGTATTTTCCTGTGGGATCTTTCCCTGTCCTGCCTACGGACTGGATTTCTGTATCCCCATCTTGTAGGGTACTTAAGTCCAAGGTATCTGTTCCTTTGCCTAAAGTTTTTCCCCAGGTAGTTACTGCCTCTATTTGTTCTACCTGGCCTGCGTCTCTAGTGTGGTTACTAGGAGCAGCAGCTTTGGCTAAGGCATCAGTTCTGTTGTTGCAGTGTGCCTCTTCTGAGTGATTTTTTTGATGTCCCTTTGCATGAGTCACCCAGGTGTCCACAGTTCTTTCCTTGATAAGCTGTTTATCAGTGGGTCTCCCTCTGGAGAGGCACCGGGGACTTTAAATGTTTACTGATGCTCCGGTGTCCGCTAGCAATTGGGAAAATATCCCGGTAGCCCATACAGTAGGTCTCCCCCATATGTCGCACTGAAGTCTTGCGATCAGCTGGGGAGGCCCGCGGGGAACTGGGCACCCCTACTGATCGGCCGACTCCCTCGAGAGCCTCCACTCAGAAGAGGGGGCAGGGATCTGGTTTTGACAGGGCGTGGGCGTGAGGGATGCACACCGTACCGGGGCAGTGGGATGAAGGGGGGCTTCCTTGCATTAACTCTGTTCTCCGCATGACCTGAGACAAAGCATTAATCAGGATGCTGAGGGGCTGATCGTATTTTCCCATATCCTCCTCTAAATTCACCAGCTCCTTCCAAATCATGTTCCTAAGGGTCTGCTTGGGTCGGCACTGCCCGGAGTTGTGGGAGGGAGGGGAGTTATAATTGGGAGGGCGACTGGCAGAGTAAGGACCATTATTCACAAATGTGACAGCCTGTACTGGCTCTGAGGTAGTCTTTTTACTGACTTATCTTTTTAAGATGCCCGCCTCTCGCAGCAAATCCTCTGCCTGTGTGGTTTTTGCCACTAGTTCATTGCAGGTTATGTGTTCTATACCCACAGCCCCCATGGTCATTTATGTCTGAGAATTTAGTCCTGCGGAAGTGCTCTGTCCTAATTCGGGTCCCTGATAATGGGAAGCGATAATCCCATTCTCTTCTGGCTGGGGCAATGAATCAGAGAGAACTGCCAGCATCTTTTTTGGAATTAGGTAAGTTTTGGGGGCCTCGCCTGGTTTCTGCTCTTCCATTATATATAGTTTCTTGAGGGAAGAAGCAGGCAGTAATATTTTGAGAGCACTTATCATCCATTCCCAGGGTCCAGCGGCTGTCCGCTCCCAAGAACCTATGCCTATGTCCAGAGCATCTGCATCACAAGGAGAGTAGCATAATTGAGGCAATTGGGTTAAGTCCATGCCATCAGCAGAGGGGTACATTTGCCACACACGGGCCAGCCATGCAATGGCTGTGTCATGGTTCAGTGGCCCCAGAGTCTCGGCAATAGTCTTGGCCTGACTAGGAGACCATCTTACTACGTCCATAACCAGCTCCATTGTGGGAAGATGACATTAAACTGGGAGGAGTGGTAAATATGCTGGAGGGTAGGGATAGGATACAGAGGGACTTAGACAAATTAGAGGATTGGGCCAAAAGAAACCTGATGAGGTTCAACAAGGACAAGTGCAGAGTCCGGCACTTAGGATGGAAGAATCCCCTTCACTGTTACAGACTAGGGACCGAATGGCTAGGCAGCAGTTCTGCAGAAAAGGACCTAGGGGTTACAGTGGACGAGAAGCTGGATATGAGTCAACAGTGTGCCCTTGTTGCCAAGAAGGCTAACAGCATTTTGGGCTGTATAAGTAGGGGCATTGCCAGCAGATCGAGGGACGTGATCATTCCCCTCTATTCGACATTGGTGAGGCCTCATCTGAAGTACTGTGTCCAGTTTTGGGCCCCACACTACAAGAAGGATGTGGAAAAATTGGAAAGAGTCCAGCAGAGGGCAACAAAAATGATTAGGGGGCTGGAGCACATGACTTATGAGGAGAGGCTGAGGGAACTGGGATTGTTTAGTCTGCGGAAGAGAAGAATGAGGGGGGATTTGATAGGTGCTTTCTACTATCTGAAAGGGGGTTCCAGAGAGGATGGATCTAGACTGTTCTCAGTGGTGGCAGATGACAGAATAAGGAGTAATTGTCTCAAGTTGCAGTGGGGGAGGTTTAGGTTGGATATTAAGAAAAACTTTTTCACTAGGAGGGTGGTGAAGCACTGGAATGGGTTACCTAGGGAAGTGGTGGAATCTCCTTCCTTAGATGTTTTTAAGGTCAGGCTGGACAAAGCCCTGGCTGGGATGATTTAGTTGGGATTAGGTCCTGCTTTGAGCAGGGGGTTGGACTAGATACCTCCTGAGGTCCCTTCCAACCCTGATATTCTATGATTCTAAGATCGACTCCTGCAACTATGTGTTTAACCTCCCTTGTGGACACAGGGGCAACATTATGCATGTATGGCCAATCAGGGTTGAATGGGTTTTTGGGGTCAGCATCAGGAGGTATCTCTATTTTCCCAGGGGGCTCCAAATCACAATCCTCTCTCAACCTTACAGCTGCTACCACCCTCTGATGGGCGCTAAATAGGGCACGCAATTTACTAATCTCTGCCTTGCACTTCTGATGGCCTGCTGCTGCCTTTGCTGCCTTATTCTCGTCTACAAGGAAGCGAGTTGCTGCTCTCGCTTCTTCCAACAATTTTTTTGTTAACTGTTTCCTATACTGTTCTGCATCTCTGCTGGCCTTGTCTCTCTCCTCTTGCATATTTCTAAGTACAGTCACCATTTGAAGCTTTTCTGCTATAAATTCACACCCGTCGGTCTCGCATTTGTTCAAAGGCTGTTGTAACTGCTTTTTCTCCAGCTCCAGTTCTTGCCTTCCCTTTACCATTTCAACCATGTCCAGACATGTATAAAATAACACCCATACAGCAGCTGCTTTCTTTGCACTACCACGTGGCTTAAAGGTTGTGCAATACTGTTCAAAGCTCAGACTAGCTTCAGTCAGGGGATTCTCACCCTTAAAACACCCGCTTTCCCAGGGGCATTTCCCCTTCTTCATTACCCATCTTGCTAACCTGTTGGTTTTCTCCTGTCTCAAGCAAGCAACCAAGGTTTTTTCCCCAGCCATCTCTACTTCCCTTATCTCACTAATGATCCCCATCAAAAGCTCTTTCACGCAGTCACAGTATCGCTCTAAAATCTTTACTTTTAAAGAACAACTCTTTAACTCCTTATTGCATGGTCCTACTGTTATTCTAAGCACGATTCCTAACTTAAACGTTACAGAATGTTACCAAATATTCTGTGAGAAAGAGAGACCTTGCTAAAGGAGCTTAGTCTGAAAAAGGAAGAGACAGTTTGCTCAGGTCTGTGCCCGTTTCCCCTCTCTGCAGCAACTACTCAACAAGTACCACCTGATTAGGGTCACGTGCTGCCCTCATTCTCCACCACTTTGTTACCAGCTTTGCCCATTACTCTGGGGCATGCTCATTTATTAGGAAAAAGAACAAAGAGTACTTGTAGCACCTTCGAGACTAACAAATTTATTTGGGAATAAGCTTTCGTGGGCTAAAACCTATTGCATTGGATGCATGCAGTGGAAAATACAGTAGGAAGATATATACACACAGAGAACGTGAAAAAATGGATGTTGCCATACCAAGTATAACAAGATTAATCAATTAAGGTGGGCTAGCATCAGCAGGAGAAAAAAAACTTTTGTAGTGATAATCCGGATGACCCATTTCCAAGAGTTGACAAGAAGGTGTGAGTAACAGTAAGAGGAAAAATTAGCATGGGGAAATAGTTTTTACTTTGTGTAATGACCCATCCACTCCCAGTCTTTAGTCAAGCCTACTTTAATGGTGTCCAGTTTGCAAATTAATTCCAATTCTGCAGTTTTTCATTGGAGTCTGGTTTTGAAGTTTTTTGTTGGAGTATTGCGACTTTTAGGTTTATAATTGAGTGCCCAGGGAGTTTGAAGTGTTCTACGACTGGTTTTTGAATGTTATCATTCTTGACGTCTGATTTGTGTCCATTTATTCTTTTGCGTAGAGACTGTCCGGTTTGGCCGATGTCCATGGCAGAGGGGCATTGCTGGCACATGATGGCATATATCACATTGGTAGATGTGCAGGTGAACGAGCCTCTGATGCTGGTGGTGGTTCTGTACTTCTATCATTGTACTGCTTGTGTCACTTGGGTTCTCATACAGAGCTCTGCTTCTCCCTGCTGCAAGTTCCCGCCCAATGGAGCTACCCTGCAGGACCTAGGTTCCCCAGGGCTGGGTTCTTCCAGCCCCAGAATCAGACGAACACACACACGCATTAACAGAGAGGACCAAGTTAATCAGCACTCCCAAGCTGACCCCTTATATGTTCTTGGACTCAATAGGCTGGGTCGAACAGCACCTCCAAGCTCTCACTCTCCTATGCTGTGGCCACTGCACTGGAATAGAGCACGCTTGAGCAGGGTGGGTTGAGCAGCACTTCCAAGCTGCCATCCTCGTATGTCCCCTTTTCAGCACGTCCTTATCCCCACTTTCATGTTCTGGTAGTAACCCACTTGATGAGCAAACCCCACTGGATTTTTGAGCACTGCAGGAGCCTTTTAGCTTAGGTACGAGAAGCGTTGCTGCAGAGCGAATGAGGAAACCAAAAAACACCCACAGGGGGGAAAAAAGAGAGAGAGAGAAGCAACCAGCTTAATCATGAAAGTTATTTATTGCCGGGTAATAACCACAGGGGGGCCAAACAAACAAAATAGTTATAATATTAAATCTAACTTAAACTTGATTATAAAAGTCAGGTTTAGAAAACTATAACTGATCACACAAGTCAGGATCAGAAGGCTATATCGAGAGAGAGAGAGTGCTGGGTTCTCACCACTCCATGAAGCTTGAATCAATTGGGGGTCCCAGGTGGTGGTAGCTGAGGATCCGGAGTGCTGGAGACAGGCAGAGCCCCCAGCACGATCAGTCAGGGGACGATGAAGTCCCAATGGAATTGATGCAGATTTTGGATCCAGGGATCAGAACACTGACTTGAGCATGGGTAGGGGTTTTTGTAGAGAAACAACAATGGTTCAAGAGAGAACACTAGATTTGTTTATGGGTAAACTGTTGGCTCAAGGGAGTATACCAAAGAGCTGATCATTCCTGGCTATGGGCAGTGTCGGTGTTTAGATACCAATAAAGGATTTATTACTAGAATTGGTCTGAACTGGGTGTGTGCCGGCATGGGTTCATGAACATCTGGAGCAGAGATCCCCCATCATGCAGTGCTTCCCTGCTTTTCTGGTCCTAGACTTCCATGCGGTTCTTGCCTTGGAATCTCTGTTCTCCATTCTGTATGCTAATGGAGATGCCTCCTTGTCCCATCTTCGATGCAATTGAGGCTAGGGAAGTGGCCTTAATCCTGTCACCCTTGTCCAGAGAGGTGTGTCTCCCACTGAATTTTCATTGCTTTTTGTAAGTCTTTCTTCTGATTTGGTTTTGGTTCAAGCAGAGGCTGGGGCGGGGGTGGGGGGGAAGGTCTTTGGTGAGTCAGACAGGCTGGGTACTGCACCCTGGTTCCTCAAGAACACAGAACTGCTAGATAACAATCCCCCTCACTCCCCTTTCTCCTTCCATCCGTCCCCCTCACTCCCCTTTCTCCGTCCATCCATCCCCCTGTGATGTTCCCCTCTGGTGTTATCTGGACCAGTGATCTGCTAGATCTCTCCAATCCTCGAGTCTGGGAGCCAGTCTTACCCTGCTCTGCTGTGAGAACCCCCACTCCTGGGCTGTTCACGCACAGCCTCTGGCATGTAAACTGCTCCTTGGATTGTGTAACCGAATGACACTAGCCAATAGCTCCGGTCCCAGACACAACCCTAGGAACCTCCGTCTTGCAGTGTCCAGTTATGCCCGCTGGACGCTTATATGAGTTCGTCAATTTAACAAAGAAATTGATATTTACCGTGCTTGTTCTCCCAAGGGAAGTCTCTGACACACTTCAAATCAAATGCACTGCTTCAGGTAGAATAAACAAACAGATTTATTAACTATAAAGATAGATTTTAAGTGATTATAAATCAAAGCACAAGAAGTCAGATTTGGTCAAATGAAATCCAAGTAAAATGCATTCTAAGCTGCTCTTAACACTTTCTGTGCCCCTACAAACGTAGATGCTTCTCACCACAGGCTGACTGGTTGCCCTTCAGCCAGGTTCTTCACTTTGATCAGCGCTTCAGTCGCTTCATGGTGGTGTCTGTAGATATAGGTGGAAGAGAGAGGAAGAGCATGGTAAACATCCCTTCCTTTTATCATGTCCTTTCTTCCCCCATAGCTTTGTCCCCCACCTCCTTCAGAGTCAGGTGAGCATTACGTCATCGTAGTGCCAATCTGACCAAGGTAAGTGGGGTGACTCACTCGAGAGTCCAACAGATCTGTTGTTACTGACTAGGTCAGCATCCTTTGTTCCTGTGAGGCTGGGCTGGGTTTGTCCCATACATGCCCTGATGAGGTGTGAACTGCCCCTCTGTTCCTGGAGGGTTTTGCCTGGGCTTGTTTTAAGCCATGAGGACACATTTTCAGCCTCATAACTATATACATGAAATTGCAACCTATAACATTACTATAACAACAATGCTCAGTGCAACATAAGTCTTCTAAAGACACCTGACATGACAAACTTTGCATTGCATACCACACAATCATAAGGATGAACATGGGGGTGCAGAGTGTTCCAACGAGGTACAGAGTGTCACACCTGCCCCCTTAGTTTACAACAAGACTGTTAGTCACTGACTAGCTTGAAGGCCGTTTGTGTTATAATTTTCTTGGCATCTAGCCATTAAGGCCATGAGGCAGTGTGCCTCAGTTTCCCCCTCACCCAGCAAACCAGGTTTGTTATGGTTTCTCCGCTGTGGTAAGCTTTAAGTCTGTTTACAGGTATTAATTGAAAAGTAGCATTATCATAAGGTTTAACATCCCTGTCAAAATTCTTATACCCAAAACTTAACCATAATACTAACATTTTTATCATAGATGGGTGTTTACAAGTATCTCTACGATACCACACCCTCTGTTCAGATAGTGTAGTTTGAGGTTGGTTTGTTCATTACCCATGGTGTCCTTTGACTCTCTCCCACGTAATCAGTCACTGGCTTTTCTTTCCCTCCAGGGTTCCTTTCTGTGGGGGCCCTTAATTTAATCATGTTTCTGGCATTTTGGTGCCTCAAGGTCTGGCAAGACAGGTGTTCAGGGGGATCCTGCACATTGGCTGGCCCTTTGGGGAGCGGTCTCCCAACCTCGGGGACTGTATATATGCAGAAAATCCAGCTCCCCTTGTGGGGTTACCCTGTGTTTCCCCCTCCCAGCACTGAGTCCTCTGCTCCTAGAGGGCTGTGATCTGTGCTTTCTGAGCTAGGTGTGTTTCCCCTTTGATCAGATGCACCTTTTCCCAGCAGCTTTCCCATAACTGCTCTCTGTGCCCCACCAGTGTGGGGAAAGACACCCCTTTCTCTGTCCCCGAGCTGTGTGACTGCTCCCCTCCAGGAGGTCAGTTACACCGTTCCTTCTCAAAACCTGGGTCACAGGCTGAGTGCCTGGGTGCACAGATGCTGACCCAGCCATCCTCCTAGTGTCCTGGGCATCCTACCCCAAGTGACTAATGAGGAGACATTCCTGTACCCCCACTATTCCTTCCCCAGTTTCCTCCTCTGGGTCCCCTCTTAAGACACATTTCTTTGTGCTCCCTAGGAAGGGCTCTATCCCTTGTTTATCTGCAGACCTCTGCCAGCTAACAACTGGGACAGCTTCCTTAATCCCTGACAACACCTCTCCTGCCCCTGAGCCTGAGGGCATGTTGCCTTCTGCTGGAAAGGAGCTAGTCTCAGCCCCTCCCATACTTGGAAGCACACTGCTTCCCTGTGTTAGAGTCACAGGAATCCTCACTCACCTCAGTGGTTTCTGAGATCCCCTGCCTCTTCTCTGGGCTCTCCTCTGGGATACATTTCTCTCTGCTCCCTAGAGCTGGGTTCGTCTCTGGTTCAGCTGCGACCTGCTGGCAGCTAATAACCTGGACAGTTCTCTCCCTGGCAGACATTACACCCCCAGCCCTTCCTAGTGTGGTGTTGCCTCCAGCTGCAGTGCAGGAGTTGGTCTCAACCACCCTCCCACTTGGAAGCATGTGGCTTCCCCCTGCTGTAGAAGAATCAAGGAGCCTCTCTCCCATTCTCTCAGCAGTTCCTGAGATCTTACCCTTTCCCTTGGGGGTCCCAGCATAACACTCTGTCCTGCTGCAGGCAAATACTTTAACCTGAGCTACATGAAAAAATCATTACTAAGGCGCAGGTCGACTAGGAGGTGTTCCATTACCCCCACAGTCAAAACACTTCCAAACCTTCCCACACCACATGGATTTTGGCTAGTGGTACCAGGAATCTGCTTTTGCCTACCCCCACAATCTCTGCCATTTGGCCAGGCAGCATATTGGCCTTTGGGACCACACTCTGCTTAACCAGCGAGATCTGGGCCCCTGTATCCCTCTGCCCCAAGCCTTCCCTGCCATCAGTTTGGACAGCCTTAACATGCTCCATATCTAGTTCTGCAGAACTATATCACAGAACCGATATGATAGGTTTCAATTGCCTGGGGACGTTTCATTGTTGAGGACAGCTGAACTAATATAGAATCATCGAATCATAGAATATCAGGGTTGGAAGAGACCTCAGGAGGTATCTAGTCCAACCCCCTGCTCAAAGCAGGACCAATCCCCAACTAAATCATCCCAGCCAGGGCTTTATCAAGCTGGGCCTTAAAAACCTCTAAGGATGGAGATTCCACCATCTCCCTAGGAAACCCATTCCAGTGCTTCACCACCCTCCTAGTGAAAAAGTTTTTCCTAATATCCAATCTAAACCTCCCCCACTGCAACTTGAGAACATTACTCCTTATTCTGTCATCTGCCACCACTGAGAACAGTCTAGATCCATCCTCTTTGGAACCCCCTTTCAGATAGTTGAAGGCTGCTATCAAATCCCCCCCTCATTCTTCTCTTCCGCAGACTAAACAATCCCAGTTCCCTCAGCCTCTCCTCATAAGTCATGTGCTCCAGCCCCCTAATTATTTTTGTTGCCCTCTGCTGGACTCTTTCCAATTTTTCCATATCCTTCTTGTAGTGTGGTTCCCAAATCTGGACACAATAGTCCAGATGAGTCCACATCAATGTTGAATAGAGGGGAACGATCACGTCCCTCGATCTGCTGGCAATGCCTCTACTTATGCAGCCCAAAATGCTGTTAGCCTTCTTGACAACAAGGGCACACTGTCGACTCATATCTAGCCTCTCGTCCACTGTAATCCCCACGTCCTTTTCTGCAGAACTGCTGCCTAGCCATTCAGTCCCCAGTCTGTGAGCTATTAGTTGCCTGCTTCCTCCTAGCATGGGGCGTTTATTCCTCAGGTGATCAGTGGAATTACACTGATAGCACCTTTTGGGCTCTTCTGCTTTTACAGGAGATTTGGGATGAGGATTAGAGGAATGTTTTTGGGTAAGAGAATGTTTAGGCTCCCAACCCCCTTCTCTCTTCCCAGGGGCAAAATGGGATTCTCCTTTCCCACCAGTTTTAAACCCGTCTTTCTGTTGCTTGCCCTCAATAGACGCCTGAGTCTGTTCAAAGGCATCAGCTAAAAAAGCCATCTCATCCACCAGCTTAACATCTTTGTCCCACAGACACTGCTTTACATCAGCCTGACACACGCTGAAGAAACAAGATCAAGCATTCCTTCAGAACTTGCCACCTCTTTGTCCCTCACCCATTTTCCCAACAAATCTTTCGTTTTGTTCACATATTCCCCATTATTCGTACCAATATCCGTTTTGAGATTCCTACATTTAACTCTATATGTTTCGGGGGTAATCTGAAAACTTTGCAAAACGGTATTTTTAAATGTACAATGGTCTAAAGCATCTTCAATAGGCATTCCATTGAATCCATTTCGAGCTTTACCAGTTAATTTTGCAATCAGGGTAGGAACTTTCTTATCATCGGGGATTTCATGTATTACACACAGCCTTTCGAAGGTAGTCAGATATTCAGCAATATCATCCTCTTCACTGTATGCAGGACATAAGTGTTCCCACTTGTGGATTTTTGGAGTGATGGGAGTCGTTGGGATCAGATGCCTCTGGTTCTGCTTCTCTAGCAGGTCCAGCTGGTCAGGGCCAGCTTTAGGGCAATTCAGCCGATTCCCCAGGATCGGGCCCCGCACCCGTAAGAGGGCCCCGCAACGTCCCGAAGGAGCTGCCGCCGAAGTCCCGCCACTGTCATCGTCGGCAGCTCAATCGTTGCCGCTGTCTTTGTCGGCATTTCGGCAGAGGGTCCTTCCTCCGTGGCACCGATTGACCTGCCGCTGCAGACAGCGGTGGGACTTCGGTGGCAGCTCCTTCGAATCGGGCCCTGTGGTGCCTAAAGCCGGCCCTGCAGCTGGAGTTTTCTTTTCTTTTACTTTTTCTTCTTTCTCTCTCTCTCTTTTTCTTTTATCTCCAGTTCTTTCAGTTGCAATAATCTCTGGTGCTCCCTCTCCTTTTCTGCAGCCTGCAGCCTAAGGAGCTCCAACTTCACAATCCCTTTTCTGCTATCACTCATTTTCCTACTTCCCTTTCCTGAAATAAGCAAAACAGAAAATAACAAAACCGTGACCTTCTCCTGACTGTTCTTAGCCACTGCACTTAAGACTCACTTAAAATCACAAATATCAGGGCTTAAAGTGTGAACTTTACTTGGAGTAACAAGCTGTACTATGCCCTGTTTTGGGGGTAATCCCTGTTCACAGGTAAACCCTGTTCACTACGCCACGGTGGCGTTCGCTTCTGGTGTCTCTGTACCGAGGATCTGCTAGGTCACTCCAATCCTTGGCTCTGGGAGCCAGCTTTACCCTGCTCTGCTGTGAGAACCCCCACTCCTGGGCTGGTCACACACAGCCTCTGGCATGTAAACTGCTCTCAGCTACTTGCAAGTGACTGACACTATAGTCTGCAGAAGAGAAGAGTGAGGGGGGATTTGATAGCTGCTTTCAACTCCCTGAAAGGGGGTTCCAAAGAGGATGGATCTAGACTGTTCTCAGTGATACCTGATGACAGAACAAGGAGAAATGGTCTCAAGTTGCAGTTGGGGAGGTTTAGGTTGGATATTAGGAAACAGTATTTCACTAGGAGGGTGGTGAAGCACTGGAATGGGTTCCCTAGGGAGGTGGTAGAATCTCCATCCTTAGAGGTTTTTAAGGTCAGGCTTGACAAAACCCTGGCTGGGATGATTTAGTTGGGAATTGGTCCTGCTTTGAGCAGGGGGTTGAACTAGGACCTCCTGAGGTCCCTTCCAACCCTGATATTCTATGATGCTATGATCTCTCCAGTCCCAGACACAACCCTAGGAACCTCTGTCTTGCAGTGTCCAGTGGACGCTGTAAGCTTGTATGAGTTCATCAATTTAACAAAGAAATTGATATGTACCAGGTTTGTTATCCCAAGGGGAGTCTCTGACATGCTTCAAATGAAACACATTGCTTCAGGTAGAATAAACAAATGTAACTACAAAAGATAGATTTTAAGTGATTATAAGTCAAAGCACAAGTCAGAGTTAGTCAAATGAAATAAAAGCAAAATGCATTCTAAGCTGATCTTAACACTTTCAGTGCCCTTACAAACTTAGATGTTTCTCACCACAGGCTGGCTGGTTACTTTTCAGCCAGGCTCTCCCCTTTGATCAGTGCTTCTGTCACTTGGTGGTGGTGTCTGTAGATGGAGGTGGAAGAGAGAGAGAGAGCATGGCAAATGTCTCTCTCTTTTATCGTGTTCCTTCTTCCCTCTTGGCTTTGCCCCCCACCTCCTTCAGAGTCAGGTGAGCATTACCACATCACAGTACCAAACTGCCCAAAGGAAGGGGGTTGACTCACTCAGAGTCTAACAGATCCTTTTGTTGCTGCCTAGGCCAGCGTCCTTTGCTCCTGTGAGGCTGGGCTGGGTTTGTCCCATACATGTCCTGATGAGGTGTGAACTGCCTCTCTGCTCTTAAAGAGTTTTTGCCTGGGTTTGTTTTAAGCCACGAGGACACATTTTCAGCTTCATAACTATATACATGAAATTACAACCTATAACATTACTGTAACATCACTATAACAACAATGCTCAGTGCATCATGAGCCTTCTGAAGACACCCGACATGAAAAACTTTGCATTAGATACCACAAAATCATATTATAAGGATGAACATGGGGGTGCAGAGTGTTCCCCCAAGGTACAGAACGTCACACCCTCACTCCCCTTTCTCTGTCCCTCCGTCCCCCTCACTTCCCTCTCCCCATCCATCCCCTCACTCCCCTTTCTCCATCCATCCATCCATATCACGCCCCTTTCTCCATCTTTCTCCCTCACTCCCTTTTCTCCGTCATCCCTCCCCCTTACTCCTGTTTCTTCATCCATTTGTACACCCCCTCACTCCCCTTTCTCCGTCCGTCCACCTCACTCCCCTTTCTCCATTCATGCATCTGTCCATCCCCCTCACTCCCCTTTCTCCATCCGTCCGTCATAGAATCATAGAATATTAGGATTGTAAGAGACCTCAGGAGGTCATCTAGTCCAACCTGTGCTCAAAGCAGGACCAACACCAACTAAATCATCCCAGCCAGGGCTTTGTCAAGCCAGGCCTTAAAAACCTCTATGAGGGGAGATTCCATCACCTCCCTAGATAACCCATTCCAGTGCTTCACCACCCTCCTAGTGAAATAGTGTTTCCTAATATCCAGCCGAGACCTCCCCCACTGCAACTTGAGACCATTGCTCCTTGTTCTGTCATCTGCCACCACTGAGAACAGCTGAGCTCCATCCTTCAGGTTGAAGGCTGCTATCAAATCTCTCCTTACTCTTCTCTTCTGCAGACTAAACAAGCCCAGTTCCCTCAGCCTCTCATCATAAGTCATATACCCCAGTCTCCTAATCATTTTCGTTGCCCTCCACTGGACTCTCTCCAGTTTGTCCACATCCTTTCTATAGTGGGGGGAACAAAACTGGATGCAATACTCCAGATGTGGCCTCACCAGTGCCAAATAGAGGGGAATAATCACTTCTCTCGATCTGCTGGCAATGCTCCTACTAATGCAGCCCAATATGCCGTTGGCCTTCTTGGCAACAAGGGCACACTGCTGACTCATATCCAGCTTCTCGTCCACTGTAATCCCCAGGTCCTTTTCTGCAGAACTGCTGCTTAGCTAGTCGGTCCCCAGCCTGTAGCAGTGCATGGGATTCTTCCATCCTAAGTGCAGGACTCTGCCCTTGTCCTTGTTGAACCTCATCAGATTTCTTTTGGCCCAATCTTCCAATTTGTCTAGTATCAGGGGGTAGCCGTGTTAGTCTGTATCTACAAAAACAACAAGGAGTCTGGTGGCTTAGTCTTTAAGGTGTCACCAGACTCCTTGTTCAATTTGTCTAGGTCACTCTGGACACTATCCCTACCCTCCAGCGTATCTACCTCTCCCCCCAGCTTTGTGTCATCCGCAAACTTGCTGAGGGTGAAATCCATCCCCTCATCCAGATCACTAATGAAGATGTTGAACAAAACCGGCCCCAGGACTGACCTCTGGGGCACCCCACTTGATACCGGCTGCTAACTAGACATCGAGCTGTTGATCACTACCTGTTGAGCCCAACAATCTAGCCAGCTTTCTAGCCACCTTATAGTCTATTAGTCCAATCCATACTTTTTAAACTTGCTGGTAAGAATACTGTGGGAGACCATATCAAAAACTTTGCTAAAGTCAAGGTATATCACGTCCACAGCTTTCCCCATATCCACAGAGCCAGTTTTCTCATCATAGAAGGCAATCAGGGTGGTCAGGCATTACTTGGCCTTGGTGAATCCATGTTGACTGTTCCTGATCACCTTCCTCTCCTCCAAGTGCTTCAAAATGGATTCCTTGAAGACCTGCTCCATGATTTTTACAGGGATTGAGGTGAGGCTGACCTGTCCATAGTTCCCTGGATTCTCCTTCTTCCGTTTTTAAAAGATGGGCACTATATTTGCTTTTTTCCAGTCATCCGGGACCTCCCCCGATTGCCACAAGTTTTCAAAGATAATGGCCTGTGGCTCTGCAATCACATCAGCCAACTCCGTCAGCACCCTTGGATGCAGCGCATCTGGCCCCATGGACTTGTTGCATGTCCAGCTTTTCTAAATAGTCCTTAACCTGTTCTTTCATCACTGAGAGCTGCTCACCTCCTCCCCAGGTTGTGCTGCCCAGTGCAGCAATCTGGGAGCTGCCCTTGTCTGTGAAGACCAAGGCAAAAAAAGCATTGAGTACTTCAGCTTTTTCCACATCATCTGTCACTAGGTGGCCTCCCCCATTCAGTAAGAGTCCCACATTTCCCCTGACCTTCTTCTTGTTGCTAACATATCTGTAGAAGCCCTTCTTGTTACCCTTCACATCCCTTGCTAGCTGCAACTCCAGTTGTTCTTTGGCCTTCCTGATTACACCCCTGCATGCTTGAGCAATATTTTTATACTCCTCCCTAGTCATCTCTCCAAGTTTCCACTTCTTGTAAGCTTCCTTTTTGTGTTTAAGCTCACCGAAGATTTCTCTGTTAAGCCAAGCTGGTCACCTGCCATATTTGCTACTCTTTCTGCACATCCGCATGGTTTGTTCCTGTGTCCTCGATAAGGCTTCTTTAAAATACAGCCAGCTCTCCTGGACTCCTTTCCCCCTCATATTAGCCTCCCAGGGGATCCTGCCCATCAGTTCTCTGAGGGAGTCAAAGTCTGCTTTTCTGAAGTCCAGGGTCCATATTCTGCTGCTCTCCTTTCTTCCTTTTGTCAGGATCCTGAACTTGGACCATCTCATGGTCACTGCTGCCCAGATTGCCACCCACTTCTACTTCCCCTACCAATTCTTCCCTGTTTGTGAGCAGCAGGTCAAGATGAGCATGGCGTCTAGTCAGTTCCTCCAGCACTTGCACCAGGAAGTTGTCCCCCAACACTCTCCAAAAACTTCCTGGATTCTCTGTGCACTGCTGTATTGCTCTCTCAGCAGATGTCAGGGGGATTGAAGTTCCCCATGAGAACCAAGGCCTGTGATCAGGAAACTTCAGTTAGTTGTCCGAAGAAAGCCTCATCTACCTCCTCCTCCTGGTCTGGTGGTCTATAGCAGATGCCCGCCACAACATCACCCTTGTTGCTCTGGCCTCTAAACTTAACCCAAAGACTCTCAACAGGCTTTTCTCCAGTTTCATACTGGAGCTCTGAGCAATCATACTGCTCCCTAACATACAGTGCAACTCCTCCACCTTTCCTCCCATACCTGTCCTTCCTGAATAGTGTATATCCATCCATGACAGAGCTCCAGTCATGTGAGTTACCCCACCAAGTCTCTTGTTATTCCAATCACATCATAGGTCCTTGACTGTGCCAGGACTTCCAGTTCTCCCTGCTTGTTTTCCAGGTTTCTTGCGTACGTGTAAGTGCACCTAAGATAACTAGTCGATTGCCCCGCTTTCTCAGTATGAAACATGAGCCCCCCCATTGCATCCTCCTCTCCATCACTCCCCTCTCCCCATCCATCCCCCCTCTCTGTATGTTCATCCCCCTCACTCCCCTTTCTCCATCCTTCCATCCCCGTCACTCCCCTCTCCCTGTCCGTTCATCCCCCTTTCTCCATCCGTCCATCCGTCCCTGTCACCTCCCTCTCCCTGTCTGTTCATCTCCTTTTCTCCCCTTTCTCCATCTGTCCATCCTCCTCACTCCCCTCTCTCCATCCATCCATCCGTCCCGCCCTTCCCTTTCTCTGTCCATCCTCCCCCACTCCCTTTTCTCTGTCTGTCCATCCATCCCCCTCGCTCCCCTTTCTCCATCCATCCATCGATCCATCCATCCCCCTCACTCCTCTTTCTCCACCTGTCTGTCCATCCTCCTCACTTCCCTTTCTCCGTCTGTCCATTCATCCCCCTCACTCCGCTTTCTCTATCCATCCCCCTCACTCCCCTTTCTCCGTTTGTCCGTCCATCCCCCCTTTCTGTCTGCCCATCCATTCCTCTGACTTCCCTTTCTCCGTCTCTCTGTCCGTCCCCCTCATCCCCCTTTCTCCATCTGTCCATCCATCCCCCTCACTCCCCTTTCTCTGTCTGTGCATGCCCCTCACTCCCCTTTCTCTGTCCTTCTGTTCCCCTGTCACAGACTCAGAAGTTGTGCCCACTCTTGGCCCCCTGCGGTCCGTGGGGGGAACCCCCTTCAGTGCGACAGTCTTTCTTGGGGGTCCACTCTCTCTAGGGGGTTAAGCCTCTCCACCTCCTGGAACCGCACCTCGCTGAGCCTTAGCATGCCTGTCTCTCGCCGTGGACCGCTCAGGGAGTCCACTCGCTTCTGGACCCCCGGGGCCTCCACTCCCAGAGGGAATAATGAAACCCTGTTCTCTAGACCGGAGCAACTCTCAGACAGCATAAAACAGAAGGGTTTATTGAGCGTTTGAACACAGCATAGGGAACTCTCTGGGCCTCAGGCCTGGCCTCCCTCAGCCCAGTACATTTAAGTCTCCCCTGGATCCAGGTGGGCTCTGCCTGCTTCCTCTCTACCATCCAGAGACCCAGCTGGGCATCTGATCTCACCGGCCGCAACAGCTCCTCCCTTGTCCTTTGTCTCTCATCCCAAGTAAACAGGTCACTGGGGCCCTCTCTCTTTCGTACTTTGTTCCCCTCTGGTGGGAATCAGCTCACCAGGTCACCGGGGTCCTCTCTCCTCAGCCCTTTGTCCTCCCGCTGGCCAGAACCAGCTGACTGCCAAACTGGGGAGGGCCTCTTAGTCACCAGTTGTGAGGGTTCCCCATCTCCAGGCCGTTGTCTGGGGATCCCGGCTGCTAGGCGAGGTCCTCTGCAACAACAAACCCTCTCCCACCACCTTGTTACACATGCAGCACAAGGGGAAACTGAGGCATTCACACACTATTCACATAAAACACTACAAAAATCCCCAACTTCCTCACATCTCTCCCCCCTTCGAGACTGAACTGAGCGGGGTCACTCCAGCTAGTGACCTGGGGAAGGTCAGGCCCCCCCATCTCCGGGACAATGCATCAGCTATAACATCTGCACTCCTCTTAACATGGACCACCCCCATATGAACATCCTGGCAGATCAGACTCCACCGTAGGAGTTTGGCATTGGCCCCTTTCATCCAGTGCAGCCACATCAGGGCAAGTGGTCAGGGGCGAGTGGTCAGTGTACACCATAAAGAGCCACCCAAATAGATCCAGCTGCAGCTTTTTAAGAGCCCATCCCAGGGCCAGGCATTCCTTCTCTATGGCTGCATAGTTCTGCTCCCGGAGGAGCAGCTTCTTGCTCAGGTACCCGATGGGGTGTCTTTCCCCCTTCGCATTGGCCTGTGTCAGCACCGCACCCAGCCCCGTTTCTGAGGTGTGTCGGTGAACATCCTAAAGGGGTTTGTCCAAGTCTGGGTTTACCAGCCCCAGCCCCTGGGTGAGAACCTCCTTCAGCGCACAGAGCAACCCGCTGGCACAGCTCGGTCCAGACCACCTCATCTGGCTTGTCCAACTTACCGATCTTCGTAATGGGAGCGAAAGTGGGGTACAAACCTTCATTGGTACCCTGCCATCCCATTAGAGACCTGTGTCTTGGTTTGAGGAATGGGCCAATCTCTGGTTGCCTACACCTTGGCTGCCTCTGGCTTTAGGCAGTTGCTTTCCACCTTGTGGCCCAGGTATGACTCTTCTGCCACCCTCATCTTATCCTTTCCGGCCTCTATCATCCCATCCAGGGGAAAGGATTGGACCCAGACTAGGAAGGTGTCTAGTCTGTGAAAGAAGCTTATCGGAACATCTCTGAGGATGAGATTTACTTGCATTTAGTTTCCTATTGTATTAGGCTTAGACTTGCATATTTTGTTTTATTTTGTTTGGTAATTTACTTTGTTCTGTCTGTTATTACTTGGAACCACTTAAATCCTACTTGTTATACTTAATAAAATCACTTTTGCTTATTAATTGACCCAGGGTAAGCAATTAATTCCTGGGGGAGCAAACAGCTATGCATATCTCTCTATCAGTGTTATAGAGGATGGAAAATTTATGAATGTACCCTGTATAAGCTTTATAAAGAGTAAAACTGATTTATTTGGGATTTGGATCCCATTGGGAACTGGGTATCTGGGTGCTAGAGACAGGAGCACTTTCTAAGCCATTTTCTGATAAGTCTGCAGCTTTTGGGGGATGTGGTTCAGATCTGGGTCTGTATTTGTAGCAGGCTGGTGTGTATGGCTCAAGAAGGCAGGGTACTGAAGTCCTAAGCTGGCAGGGAAAATGGGCTCAGAGGTAGTCTCATCACATCAGGTGGCAGTCCCAAGGGGGTCTCTGTGACCCAACCCATCACACCATCTCCAATTGACCTGCTTCCTCCTGGAACTGTGGGCACCAGAACTGGGCACAGGATTCCAGCAGCGGTCACACCAGGAACAGAAGCATGCTGGATCCTTGGCAATTTGTCAACATCCATCTTGAATGGTGGATGCTGGGAAACATGGAGCCTTGAGGGAGATTTGAACCCCTGTCCCCAAAGACAGAGGTGACACATGGGGGGGTACGTGGGGGCCTTTCCTAGGGTAATGGCACCAGAACGAATGGGGCTAAACAGGCCAGGGATTAGTGGAGGCCAGAGAGCAGAAGGTTTCTACCCACCGGAGATGGGAGGGCCTGGACCAGCCTCCCATGAGGTGCTGTGGGGGCCAAATGGCTTAATTCATTTTGCAAAAGAGCTAGAGAAATATCTGAGGGGGGTTGAATGAGGGGGTTGCTGGTGAAGATCAGGGGGCAGGGCTTGCCAACCTCTGGGACCCCCGGTCTCCTCCTGGTTTAGGTCTCATGTTCCTAATGCTCATGCTTCAGGGCCTCAGCCGGTCACCTGCAAGGGTCAAGAAGGGTACCCATCCTGGTGTCTCCTGGCGCTGTTCATGCATCTGTGTGCTTGCTTCCTCTGAGGCAGCAGAACTTGGACACAGCCTAGATGGGACACGAGGCATGGTTCGGAGAATCCTCATGCCAGCAGCCTGGCTGGTGGGTCTTGCTCACGGATTCAGGATCCAGCCAATCACCTGATTTGGGCTGGGAAGGAATTTCCCCCCTGGGTCAGAGTGGCAGGGACCATGTGGGTATGTGGTTACACCTTCCTCTGTAGCATAGGGCGCTGATCCCCGTGGGGCTCATCTGGGCATGTCTCACATAGTCAGTTCCCTGCTGTGGCAGGGCCTCGGGCACGGAGGACACCTTGGGCTCACCTGTTCTCGGCCAGTTGAGTCACCTGAGGGCTGGGATACCGTGGTTTAATGTCAGAGGTTGGGTGCATTCGTTAGTTAGTGCTATGCAGGAGGTTACCCTAGACAATCATATGGTTTCCTCCAGCCTCATACTCACAGTGCCAGGGGAATGCGCCCCCTGCTGAGCCCTCCACCCTGCTCCCTGCAGCCCAGCACCCCCTAGTGCTGCCCTGGGGCCAGCCCTGCCTGCCAGGGGAGAGCACCCCCTGCTGAGCCCCTGCCCTGCTCCCTGGCTCTCTTCCCTGCTTCGGCCAAGAGCTGACTGAGGACCAAGGTCACCACTGACCTCCCCCGGTGACCCATCCATTCCCTCCATCCTTCCCCACCTTGCCCGTTGCTTCTTCCCCCCCTCGCCAGCCCATCCACGTGGGGCAGGTGACATGCAGGCTGGGGCTGCCAGAGATGAGCTCACACGTGGCTGCCTGGGCCATTGGGCTGCTTCACACCTAATGCGACTGGGCAGCTGGGGCCAAAGGGTTAATCCCAGTTTAGTTCATCTGGGGGATTAGGATTGGGGGGGAGGGGAGTGGGCAGGTTTATGGAAGTGCCGGGCGGCACGTGTCGCCGTCATTTGGCTAATACCAGCCGAGGCTGATGAGATCAGGTGGATTTAGGCCAGGACAGCTGTCCTCGCCCGCCGTGACCCTTTGCCTTGGCCTGCCGTGGAAACATGCCATGCAAGGCCCCATGCATGTGTGGCGAGAGGAATGGGGGGATGGGGTTGCCTGCTGTCAAGGCAAGGGACGCCTCTTTGAAGGTCACGGTGGGCTGGTACGGGCTGTGGGACCTGCGCACTGGAAAGATGGTTGCCATTGTTAGCATTATGTCCGCCTCTGGTGGCCATATTGCTGGCAGGTCGGGAATATAGCTGCTGTTATTCACAAATATGGCCGCCGTTGTTAACAGTATGTCTACAGTTCACAATGTGGCCGCTGTTGTTAGCAACATGTTATCAGGGCTGGCCATAAATGACGCAACATGCTTTTCTGGTGATTTTCAAGAGCCACCCACCCCTTGTAACGCTTTGCGATGCTGAAACAAACCTGCAAAAGTCAGGACCCACCCACTAAATGTTGTGTGATTTATGCACAGTCCCTTGGGGATTGGCCACCAAAGTTAAGAATATGGCCACCATTGTTAGCAATATGGCTGCCATTCATGACAATATGGCTGGTGGCTACTGTTGTTAATAATATGGCTGCCGTTGTTGGCAATACAGCTGCTGTGGTCACTGTTGACATCAAGATGGTCTCCATCAGCCGTAAGATGGGTGGTCCTAGCTGCAAGAAGTCCACTACTGGAAGTAAGGTGGTTGCCACTGGCAACAAGAGGACTGCCCCTGGCAGTAAGATGGGTAGCAAGACAGTACAGTACACCTCACTCTCCTCCCAGAGCCAGGGAGAGAACCCAGGCATCCTGGCTCCCAGCCCCACCCCCTGCTCTAACCACTAGCCCCCACTCCCTTCCCAGAGCTGGGGAAAGAACCCAGGAGTCCTGGCTCCCAGCCCCCCCACTCTAAACACTAGTCCCCACTCCCCTCCCAGAGCCGGGGAGAGAACCCAGGAGTCTTGGCTCCCAGCTCCCCCACTTTCTGTCTCTCATTCTGACACCTGTCTCCTCTCTCTTCCAGGCGCACTGTTTCCCGTAGCTCCGGCGGCAGCGACCTCTCCTCCCGTGATGTCGGGCGCAGTGGCCGGACCCTTTTCCACCCAAGCCTCCAGGGCCTGGCCCCCGAGGGGCTAAAGAGCCCGGCGCCCTCTCCCCACATTGTGGCCGCCCCCCCAGCTCCCTTGAGCCATGCCTCCCGCCTGGTTTGGCTTCCACAGGTTCCTGTTGCGCCTCTCCAACCACCCCAGGTGGGGACGACGGCGGCCCCAGGCTCCCCTGCTCTGGCTCCTGCTCCTGGGCTGGCCCGCCTGGGTCCAGCCGGCCACCTTCAAGGTGGGGGTGATGGGGCCCTGGACGTGTGACCCCATCTTCGCCCAGGCCTTGCCCGAGGTGGCTGCCCAGCTGGCCATTGGGCGGCTCAACAGAGACCCCACCATGAACCAGGGCTACTGGTTTGACTACGTGCTGCTGAACGAGGAGTGCCAGACCAGCCAGGTGCTGGTGGCCTTGGTCAACGCCGAGCGTTACGCCTCGGGCTTCGTGGGGCCACTCAACCCAGGGGCCTGCGGGGCAGCCGGGCCGCTGGGCCGGGCCTGGAACAAGCCTGTCTTCTCCTGGGCCTGCCTGAACGGGGACGCTGAGGTGGAGCGGTGGGGCACCTTTGCCCGGCCCCTGCCCCGGGCCTCGTCCGTCCTCTACGCTGTCCTCAAGTTCTTCCGCTGGGCCCACGTGGCTGTGGTCACCTCCCGGCAGGACCTGTGGGTGGAGGTGGGGCAGGGCCTGGCCAGCTCCCTGCGTGAGTTTGGCTTGCCCGTGGGCGTGGTGACCACCATGGAGCCCGGGGCTGATGGGGCTCGGAATGCCCTGCGGAAGGTGCAGAGGGCCGATAATGTCAGAGGTATGCTGGCAGGGGAGGGGCAGGACTCCTGGGATCTCTACCTGGCTCTAGGAGGGGCGTGAGGTCTAGTGGTTAGAGCAGAGGAGCCAGGATTCCTGGGTCGGGAATGGCTGGGAGCTGAAACTGGACAAATTCAGACAAGAACTAAGGGGGCCATGTTGTCCTGGGAGGGGGATCAGCTGTTGGGAACGGGCCCCCAGGGAGGGATCATGCCCCATCACTGGGAGACTTTCAAGGCTAAGGGGACACGCTGGCTGAGCTGGAAGCTGCGGATTCAACAGTGGGAGGGCTCAGTGAGGTCTCCTGGGCTCTGGCCAGTCCCACTGGCCCTCAGGCCTGGAGATGTATAAATTTACCAGGGGCTGGGTGCCTAGATAGAGAGAGAAGATGGATGTGGGTGTAGGGGGATGGATGTACAGAGAGATGCGGGGCGATAGATAGATAAATTCATAAGAACGTTTGTATGGGGGTGGGTGGATAGAGAGGCATGGGGAGGGATGGATAGAGAATGGAGTGTATGGAGATGGATGCACGGACAGACAGAGAGGTGTGTGGGGGGATGGATGGATGGATGGATGGACAGATGGAGAGGCATGGGGGGATGGATGGATGGACAGATGGAGAGGCGTGTGGGGTGGATGGATGGATAGATGGAGAGGTATGTGTGTGGGGTGGATGGATGAACAGACAGACGGAGAGGCATGGGGGGATGGATGGATGGATGGATGGATGGACAGACCGAGAGGCGTGTGTGGGAATGGATGGATGGACAGATGGAGAGGCATGGGGGGATGGTTGGATGGGCAGATGGAGAGGTGTGTGTGTTGGGTGGATGGATGGGGCCTGTGGGGAATGGATGGATACATGGAGAGGTTTGTGTGTGGGGTAGATGGATGGATGAACAGACGGAGAGGTGTGTGGGGGATGGATGGATGGACAGACGGAGAGGCATGTGTGGTGGATGGATGGATGGGGCCTGTGAGGGATGGATGGACACATGGAGAGGTGTGCGGGGGATGGATGGCCAGACGGAGAGGCGTGTATGAGGGATGGATGAATGGATGGACAGATGGAGAGGTGTGGGGGGATGGATGGGCAGATGGAGAGGCACGTGGGGTGGATGGATGGACACATAGAATCATAGAATATCCGGGTTGGAAGGGACCTCAGGAGAGGTCATGGAGACATGGACACATGGAGAGGTGTGTGGGGGATGGATGGATGGACAGACGGAGAGGTGTGTGGGGTGGATGGATGCATGGGGCCTGTGGGGCATGGATGGACACATGGAGAGGTGTGTGGGGATGGATGGAGAGACAGAGGCATGGGGGGAATAGAGGAGTGTGCGGGGATGGGTGGTCAGAGGACCCTGTGGGGTGATGGGTGGAATCCCGATGTCTTGGTGCAAGGGGAAGTCTGATCCCAAGCTGAGGAGGGCTGGGGGCCAGCCCCACCCACCGCTCTCACTTGGGTGCTTTTCAGCCTTCCGTTGTGTCTTCCTCCCCTCCCCTTCCGCCTGATATCCCCTTGTCCCCCATGCCCTCCGCTCCCCACAGTGGTGGTGATGTGCATGCACTCGGTGCTGCTGGGTGGGGAGGAGCAGCGCCTCCTGTTGGAGAAGGCTGAGGACCTGCGCATGACGGATGGCACCTTCGTCTTCATCCCTTATGATGCGCTGATGTACAGCCTGCCCTACCGCCGGACTCCCTACCCTGTACTGGGTAACAACACCAAGCTGCGGCTGGCCTATGACTCCGTGCTCACCGTCACAATCGATGCCCCTGAGCGCGGCTTCCGTGAGGCTTTCCAGGATGCCCAGCAGGCGCATGAGCTGCCGGCTCACCTGGACCCCATGCAGGTGGGCACCAGACACAGAGGGCACAGGCCATAGGGTGCTGGGCGTGACCCTGGGATGGGCGGAGAGGTAGGGGGTCTTGGGACCATGGCCAATGTGGAGGCGGGAGGGTTGAGCCAATGGAGGCACGAGATGGCTATGGCCTTGAGCCAATGAGAAGAGGGGAGGATAGGGATACAGTAGGTGCACAGCTGAGGCCAATGGCAAGACAGAAAGAGATGGCTGTGGCCAATGCAGAGTCGGAAGGTGCACACGGGTGGCCAATGGGGAGGTGAGATGGAGGTACCCAGCCATGGCCATTGGGGAGGTGGGATGGAGGGGCACAGGGGTGGCCAATGGGGAGGTGGAATGGAGGTGCACACGTGGCCAATGGGGAAACAGCAGGAAAATGAAAGCAGGAAAGTTGGCTGATGTGCAGCTGTGGCCAATAGGGAGGTAGAAAGGAGTGGCGTGGCTAATGCGGAGTCAACTGGCGCCCAGCTGTGGCCAATGAGGATACAGCACTGTTGGGATGCTGGAGCATGTGTGCCAAGACCTACAACCTGCCCTCGCTCCCTCTGACCCCGCTCCCCTTCTCCCCCAGGTGCACCCGCTCTTCGGCACCATCTACAACTCCATCTACTACCTGGCCAAGGCGGTGGAGCGCACTCGTCAGGCCAGCCGCTGGGTGATGGGCTCCAGCATCGCCGAGCATGCCCGCGACTTCCAACTGGATGGCTTCTGCCAGCCGCTGGCGGCCGATGAGGACGGCGACCCCATGGTGAGCTACATCATCCTTGACACAGATGGCAAAGGCAACCGTCTCTGGCCCACCTACAGCGTGGCCACGGGGCCCGAGGGGCTGCGCTACATGGGGCACGCCATCCACTGGCCCCACAGCGCCAGCCCCAGCTCCGACTCGAGCTGCTGGTTCGACCCAACGTCCGTCTGTTCCGGGGGTGAGCGCTCGCTGTCTGGCCATCTATCTTCCGGCCTCCCGATGTGTTCCTCCCCGTACGCATCTGGTCTGTCTTTCTGTCTAGCCGGATATCCACCCCCGTGCATGCTCACCTATCTGTCTGTCTGTCCAGCCATCTGTCCACACATGCACCCATCCATCTGTCTGTCCAGCCATCTGTCCCGACGCGCACCCATCCACCCCTCCGTCCATCCCTGCATGCACCTATCCGCCCATCCGTCCATCCCCATGCGCACCCATCCACCCATCCGTTTATCTGTCCATCCCCACGCGCAGCCATCCACCTGTCCATCCAGCCATCTGTCCCCATGCACACCTATCCCCCTGTCCATCCAGTCATCCTTCCCTACATGCAGCCATCCATCTGTCCATCCAGCAATCCTTCCCTATGTACACCCATCCATCCTTCTGTCCAGCCATCCGTTCCCACGAGCACACATCCGTCCATCCATCCATCCATCTGTCCCCATGCACACCCATCCATCCATCCATCCATCCCCATGTGTGCCTGTCCACCCGTCCATCCAGCCATCCCCACATGCACCCATCCATCCGTCCATCCGTCCCCATGCACCCCAATCCAACCGCCCATCCAGCTATCCATGTGCACCCATGTGCTTTTTGTCCAGCCATCTGTCCCCATGCACAAGCATCTGCCCGTCCTTCCAGCCATTCATCCACACTTGCCCTCATCCAACCATCCTTCCAGCCATCTATCCCCACGCACATCCATCCACCTGTCCGTCCAGCCATTCATCCACATGCACCCCAATCCAACAGTCCATCCAGCTATCCATCTCCATGTGCACCCATGCACCTTTCGTCCAGCCATCCGTCCCCATGCACAAGCATCTGCCCGTCCGTCCAGCCATCCATCCCCATGTGCACCAATCCACCCATCTGTTTATCCATCCCCACCTATGCCCATCTGCCCATCCTTCCATTCATCCATCCCCACATGCACCCATCCGCCCGTCCGTCTATCCATCCATCTCTACGTGCACCCATCCGTCCATCCATCCAACCATCCATTCCCACGGGCCCCCATCCACCCATCTGTCCATCCATCCCCATGCGCACCCATCCACCCGTCCTTCCAGCCATTTGTCCCCATGTGCACCCATCCGCCCTGCCATCCATCCCCATGTGCACCCATCCACCTGTCCGTCTATCCATCCGTCCCCACGTGCACTCGCCCGTCCGTGTATCTATCCGTTCCTACGCATGCCACCCCTTGTCCATCCAGCCATTCATCACCTCATGCATCTATCTGCCTGTCCGTCCATCTATCCATCCCCACGAGCACCCCTCTGGTCATCCATACAACCATCCATCCCTATGCACCCATCCACCTGTCCGTCTTTCCATCTGTCCCCACATGCACCAGTCTGCCCATCTGCCCTGCCATCCATCCCCACTCCCACCCATCCATCCAGCTATCTGTCCCCATGCAAACCCATACGCCCGTCCATCCAGCCATCTGTCCACATGCGCACCTGGCCACTCATTGGTCCAGCCATCTGTCAACACACGCAACTGTCCGCCTGTCCGTCCAACCATCCATTCCCACGCACACCAACCCACCTGTCCGTCCAGCCAATCTTCCCTACATGCACCCTTCCACCTGTGCATCTAGCTATCCGTCCCCACGCGCACCTGTCTGCCCGTCTATCCAGCCATCCATTCTGAGGCACACCCGCCCGCCCTTCCAGCAATCTGTCCAGCCGTCCATTCCCACGCGCATCCATCGGCTGTCTGTCCATCCAGCCATTCGTCCCCACGCATGCCCATTTGTCCAGCCATCCATCCCCACGCACCCCCTTCCGCCTGTCCCTCTATCTGTCCATCCCCATGTGCACTCATCTGCCCATCTGTCCATCTATCCATCCCCATGTGCACCCATCCACCTGTCCATCTATCCATCTATCCCTGTTCATCTATCTGTTCTTACGTGCACCACCCCCTCATCCATTCAGCCATCCATACCCACACGCACCAACTTACCTGTCCGTCCAGCCATCTGTCCCCACCTGCCCCCTTCCACCTGTTCGTTCAGCCATCTGTCCCCATGAACCCTGTAATGATGCTCGTTTTGGTGGGACCCAACTGAGAGTACCAATTCAGGACAAATCACTTAAAGCAGGGCAGTTACAGTCCAAGCAATTCCCTTAGACACTCCAGTTTCCCAGTATCACCACCAGTGCCACTCGTTATGGGGATGAATGGTTTTGAAAACCAATACCCCAGTAAAAGAAAAAGATTCTCCTGATCCCAAAGGACCAAGCCCTAGGTCAATATACAAGTCAGATCTTACCCACAAATCACGGTGTTGCCAGTTCTTTAGAATCTAAAATCTAAAGGTTTATTCATAAAAGGAAAAAGATATAGATGAGAGCTAGAATTGGTTAAATGGAATCAATTACATACAGTAATGGCAAAGTTCTTGGCTCAGGCTTGTAGCAATGATGGAATAAGCTGCAGGTTCAAATCAAGTATCTGGAGTCCATCCACAGCTGAGATGGGTCATTCAGTCCTTTGTTCAGAGCTTCAGTTTGTAGCAAAGTCCCTCCAGAGGTAAGAAGCAGGATTGAAGACCAGATGGAGGAGATGCAGCAGCCTTTTATATCCTCTGTCCTGTGGACAATCACAGCAGCAAGATGGAGCCTGGAGTCACATGGGCAAGTCACATGTCCATGCATGACTCAGTTTGCAGGCTGACGCCATTGTTTACATGTTAGTTTGAATGTTCCCAGGAAAGCTCAGATGTGGATTGGTGTCTCCCAAAGTCCATTGTCAGTTAAGTGTTTCTTGATTGGGCACTTACTGAGAATAGTCCTTTCTCAAGAAGCTGACCAAATGTTTCACTGAGGCTACTTAGAATCAAAACACATTGATATACAAGTACATAGCCAATATTCATAACTTCAACTACAAAAATGCTACACACATACAGATAGCATAATCATAATCAGCAAATTATAACCTTTCCATAGACACCTTACATGACAACCTTTGTACAATATTTGCTGCAAATATATAACAGTGGTTGCAACAATGATCTATATGGTCACAGGTTATATCAATAATGTCACACGCCACCTTCTGCCCGTTCATCCAACCGTCTGTCCCCACATGCACCCGTACGCCCATCCATTCCCACGGGCACCCATGAGCCTGTCCGTCCAGCCATCTGTCACCATGCGCCCCCACCCACCTACCCATCTGTCCAGCCATCTGTCCGTCCCCATGCACACCCATCTGTCCATCTTTCCAGCCATCTGTCTGTCTCCAGCCATCTGTCTGTCTGTCCAGCCATCTGTCCCCACGTGCACCCATCCCCCATCCGTCCAGCCATCTGTCTCCACGTGCATCTTCCCAACCACCTCTGCACCCACCTGTCCTTTTATCCATCCATTCTCAAGTACATCCACCCATCCGTCTGTCCATCCATCCCTCTGCATGCACACCCATCCACTCATCCACCCCATCTATCTTCACACACATCCAACTGTCCATCCACCCATCCCCACACACAGCCACCCATCCATCCTCATGTATACCCACCCACCCGTCTGTCCGTCCATCCACCCGTCTATCCATCTATCCCCATGTGCATTCACCCGACAACCTCCCATCCATCTCCCGTGCACCCACCCGTCCATCCACCTCCCTCCCCACATGCACTCTCCAGTCTGTTTGTCCATCCATCCCTCCATCCATCCCTCTGCATGCACACCCATCCATCCATGCATCCATCTGTCCATCCATCCATCCCCATGCACCCCCCATCTGTCTGTCCACCCATCCATCCATCCATCTGTCCCATGCACATCTACCCATCTGTTCATCCATCCTCCCATCCCCACGTGCACCCACCTATCTGTCCATCCATTCATTCACTCACTCACCCATCCATCCGTCTGTCCCGCCCTCCCCACACCCACCCATCTGTCTGTCCATCCACCCACCTCTCCGTCCAATCACGCATCCCCACGCATTTCCACCCATTTCCATACACGCATCAAACTGTCTGTCTCTGTTCAATTCCTGTTCATGGCAAAGGACTTTGTTGGTGGCAATGTTGAATTCTGGCACTTCCTGTTGTGGACTTGTTAATACATTGGAGCCCATATTGGATCCTGGCATTTCCCGCTGTGCACTAAGAATGCAATGGACTAGCTATTTTACTTTGAGCTGACCTTTATTGGCTGGGCACAGAGCCCCCTCCCCTGTGTGTCATAGACCCTATACTGCTCCTATTCCTGGAGATTTCCTTTGGTTGGAGCCTGTGTTTTTGGAGCAGGTTACTCTGCGCCAGCCGGGAATTCCTCAGCTGGTCATGGATTTGCCCAGTTTGATGCCTGACAGTTGCCCTGGGACGTCCTTGCTCGGGTCTGGAGCTTTAATTATCCCATGACCACTTGAGCATGTGGCCAATAGTCAGAGAATCCCCTTCCCCTGCCCTCCTTCCATCCGTGGGGTGGTGGGGAGTGATAGGGTGTCCTTTTGGGACAGAGGAGGGGAAAGAAGAGGAGTTCTGCTGAGGGGAAAGGGGGAAAGAGGAGGGGTCCGTATGGGTGAGATTGAAGGAGACGAGGAGAATACTTTTGGGGGTCTTGGAACTGGGAAAAAAAGGGGGCTGAGACACAGGAAACCCCTTGTAGGGGATCGCGGGGGACAGGAGAAATGGGGGCATCCCTGTGTGGGTTTCAGGGGGAGAGGGAGGGCTCATCCTGAGTGGGGGTGGGGGAGCTGGAGTCTCTCCCGCCTTCCATTGCTAACCCCGCCCCTGCTCTCCCTCCCCTGTAGGGGTGGACCCCAGCTTCATCCTGCTCCTGTTCATCCTGGTTTCCAGCTTGATTGTTGGGGGAACGATTCTTGCTTACTACATCAGGTGAGTCTGGGAGCAGCTCGCCCGGCAGAGCTGGAGTGGGCAACTTCCTGCTATGGACTAATAGTGTCATTTACGGCCATGTTGGACCCTGGCCCATCCCATTGTGGGATCATGGCTGTGCTGGTGGCCATGTTGGATCCAGCCCATCCTGCCATGGTCTGATGACTTAATTGGTAGCCATATTGGATCCTTGTTGCTTATCACTAACTATGGGCTAATGACCGTATTGACAACTGTGCAGTCTCCTGGCTTTTCTTGGGACTGACAGGCAGAGGTTGCTTGGGGGAGGCCCCACATTCATGCCTGCTGCCCTACTAGCTCCATAGACTCACCCTTTTAATTAATCCTGGGGGGGGGGGTCATCTGGTGTTTCTGTGCCCGAGTGCCCAGCACGGGAGGTAGCCCAAGTGAGGTCCCCCCATTTCCCAAGGTGGGCTCCCCCCATCCTTTCCCAGCAGTCTGGGGGAAGGTGCAATGCCCCCCCACACTTTGGGGCTTGCTCCCCATGTCTCTGTATTTCCACGCCCTGCAGGCGCCGGATCCTGCACGCCCAGCTGATGAAGGGGCCCAACAAGATCATTCTGACCATGGACGACTTGACCTTCATCCACACCCAGAGCAGCAACAAAGTAAGATGCAGAGCAGGGGGGCAAAGAATGGCAGGGGGGAACCCCACTGGGGCCAAGGAGGCAGGGGCCATCCAGGGTGATGTGTGAGGCAGAGCTGGGGAAGTGGGTCTTAGGAAGGGGTTCAGGATGGTGGAGTGAAGTGGAAGGAGGTTAACGAGGAGGGTTGGATGTCAGGTTGGACAGCCGTGGTGGGTAGAGAGGCTGGGGGTATCAGACTTGCTTCCTGGGGTCACAGACATGCTTCAGGGGTCAGGGACTTTGGACAGTGGTGCCCCCAGGGTCAGAGGGAGAGACTCCCTCAGGACTGGGGGCCTGGGGTCAGAGATGCCAACTGGGGGTCATGCTCCCTGAAGGGGTTCACAGGGGCACACCCTACAGGTCAGGGGTCAGAGATGCCAATGGGAGTTCATTGGGTGGAAGGGATCTGGGATCAGAGGTTGGAGGTCAGAGCCCCCCTCCACCCCTAGAGCCAGCCTAATGCTCTGCCCCCTTGTCCTGACAGAAGATGGACGACAGCCGCACCAGCCTGGCGGGGAAGAGCGTCTCCGACATGAGGAGCTTCAAGAGCTTGGCAGCTGCCCCCGACAACACCAACGTGGCTGTCGCTGAGGTAACCTTCTCCCAGACCCTCAGCACCCCCTCTCCAGTGCCCTCTCCCTCTGTGCTGGCTCTAGGACACAGCCCCCCCCACTGGGCAAATACCCCTTGGATGCTTCCCCCAGGGCACAGACCCCCCACTGGGTAAATACTTCTGGGCACTGCCCCCAGGACACAGACCTCTCCACTGGGTAAATACCCCCTGGGCACTGCCCCCAGGGCACATATCCCCCACCGGGTAAATATCCCCTGGGCACTGCCCCCAGGGCACAGACCCCCCCATCGGGTAAATATCCCCTGGGCACTGCCCCCAGGTGTTCCCACCAGGTAAATACCCCTTGGGGACTGCCCCCTGCGTGCCCCTACCAGGTAAATACCCCCAGGCATTGTCCCCCACTGGGTAAATACCCCAGGACACCCAGGTAAATACCCCTTCCTGGGTAAATACCCCCTGGGTAAGTATCCACCTGGGCTTCACTCCCTCCATGCCTCTTGGGGATGGCTCGGCCCACGGCCCCGGCCATGCAAGCCCCTCTGGCACATCTGTGCTTCCCACCCCCCAGCTGTCATCCTCCCAGTGCATCTCCACTGCCTCCCAGTGCCCTGCTGGCATGCGAACCCTCCCCCCAGTGCCAGCTACCCCGTCCTTTGCCCAGCCCAACGGGATCCCCCCTTGCTCCTCCACCTCCACCCAGCATTCAGGGCACCCCCTGCCCGTGCTTCTCTCTCCCCCCCACCCTGCCAGGCACGTGATTGACAGCTGCTTCCTGCCATCCCTAGGGAGATGAGAAGCAAAAATGCAACAGCCACGTCCCCTTCCTCCTCCTTTTGTTTAACAACCAAGGGCTAGTGGCAGCCGTGCAGGTAAGCGGCCAAAGGTTCCAGGTGCTGCCTTTGGGCTCCCGCATCCTCCCCCTTGGCTTCTTCCCTTCCTCCCCCCAGGTTTTGCTCCTTTCCCAAGGACAGGAGGGAAAGCAGCGGCTATGGCACCCGTTAGCCGCCCCCCATTCCCCACCGCCTGGAGTTGAGTCGGTAATGCCACCACTGGGCCTGGGTCCAATTCCCTCATTGGCCGCATTGCCTGCCCATTGGATCCACCTGTCACGGGAGGGGGGGGACTCCCCCTTCCCAGGGGAGTGTATTTTGATTTTTTTTAATGGCACAAAAAGCGAGAATTTCTCCCCGCAATGCACACAGCACGCAGTAGAGGACACTATGGGGAAGGGGGAGTGTTTCTTACTATTGTTGTTACGGGGCCAGTTACTGCTCACCGGGGTCCTGTCATGCTGGGCGTTGACCAGACCCCAATTGAGGTCTGGGCCCTATTGTGCCAGGTGCTGCCCAGACCCAGACCCAGATCCAGGCCCTGTCATGCCAGGCGCTGCCTGGATCCTGACCGAGATCTGGGTCCATCATGCCAGGCGCTGCCTGGACCCAGACCCAGATCAGGGCCCTGTTGGGCCAGGCAATGCCCGGATCCCAACCGAGATCTGGGCTGTGAACCTCCCATAATGATCTCCACTCCAGGAGCTCACGCCACCAACATTGCAACCCTCATGAGCCCACATTCAGCACCTATTGACCCATCAGCCAGTGGGGTCTCCTTAATGCTGATTCAATTTCCTCTCGCTAGGCAGCAGGGTTTGGGCAGGGAGTGACAATGTGGAGTTTCTCCTCCCCGCACCTCCAGGAGCTGAACTTTTAGCCTCCGGCAAATCTCTCAGAGATTTCCCAGCTCCGAGGTGGGAATAGTGGGATTCCCAGCCACAATTCCCCATGGGGGACTCTCTGAACACTGGGGGTGACTCCTTGCTTCCCACTAGTGGCCAGTCTGGTGATGGCAATGGGTGAATTTCTGACTGCCGCTGTCCAAATTGCCCTGCTCCTTCTATGCCAAGTGCCAGGTTTTTATATCTATTCTTTGACTGGAAGCCTCAAATCTACCCCATGTGGTATCCTTGGCAGAAAAACACTGTGGGAAGAGGACACCCCATCCTGTTTTGCAGCTCCAGGAGAAAGTTCACAGGGTTGGAGGCTAGATGTGTCCGACTGCCTGCATGTGACACTATTTCTCCCTGTGCTGAGCCCAATGACCCGTTACTTAGCCATAAAGAATGGGAGGGTTTTGAAACCCTGCAATGACACCCCCCCCACTGGGGCCCATGATCCTTGAACCCTGGCTCTAACATTTTGGGCTTTCTTACCATTGGCATCGAAGTTTGGCACCATCGGCCATTTGAATTTTTTTATGTTTGAATAGGGGGTATGTTGTGTGCTTGTGCTTTGATACAGTTGTTTGTTTGTTTAGAGAAAAAGGTTGAAAGAATGGAGTGAGAGAACTTAAAGTTTAAAAAAAGAATCAACTTTTTTTTTCAAAATGGCCGACAGCGCCAAACTTCGACACAGGGGACAGAAGGCAGGATATAAGCCCTAAACGGGACGTGGAAACCTGTCAGAAATACATGGTGATGAATGCTATTGAGCCATATACTACTGACCACCCTCCCCTCCCCCCGCCTCCGAAATCAGCTCTGGTCTTTCGGGTCCTGAGGCCCCGATCCTATCAATGGATCTGCCCCACGCAGGATTGGTGTTTTCTGCTCCGATTCTGGTCACACTTCCATCCGAGTGGGACTTTCAAAGCTGAGTCCATGCCAAAGTGCTCTGGTGAATCGGGGAGTTTTGAATCGAGCTGGTCAGAAATTGATTTTCTGTCTTGCAATTTTATTTTTTGAGACTTTTTTGCTGGGGAAAAATCCAACAAAATTTATTTTTGGGGAGGGGGACATTTTGAACCTTCAAAATTTCAGAATTTCAAGGTCTTTTTGTGCGAAACCCAATTCTGAAATAGATTTTGCTTCCGCTGGAAGTCTCTTATCACAAGGAATTCCAACATTTTGTTCAGCTCAATCTGAATTTTTCCATGGTTGATTTGAATTCTCTTTGACTGTCGAGTAATGAAAAGTCATTTCAGAATGGAAAAAACCCACCCAAACGTTGCACTCCCAAATCGGACGTTTTTCACCCTTTTGGAACTCCAATCCCCCCCTCGCCCCTTCCCCAAATTTTTGAACGAAGTTTTGTCAGAATTGATGCCAAAAATTTTGGTGTGGCCCAAACGGTGTCTGCCAATGAGAAACTTTTTTGATGAGAATTTTCCTACTGCCTCTACTCGGGGGAGATCAACAAAGGCCTGTGAAATGAGGGGTTGTGAGAGGGAAACCTTAGCCTGGTGCAAACCTTGGCCCCCCCATGAATCATAGCCCCTGTAACAACTGGTGGGATGGTGCCATAGCTGGCTGAGTGGCTGCCCGCTCACACAGGGTTTGTTCTCTTTCTGGCTGGGGTGGGCAATCATGGGCCTGGCTTTCCCCAGCCAAGGCTGAAGGCATGAGGCCACAGCTGCAGGATACAGCGATTTTGATGGTGGGTCTTAGCCAGCTGGGAGGGGCAACTAGCAACTCAACCCCCTTCTGCCATCCCCATCTCCAGCCCAAGCCCCCGGGGTCAGGTGCCATCTCTGCTCGGGGGTGGAGGGGGTGGAGGTGAAAAAGGAGGATGCATTTTTTAAAGCTTTGGCACTAACCAATGAGTAGCCTTGTGCCTGGTGGTTAGAAGGGGAATGGCTGGGAGTTATGACTCCTGGGTTCTCTCCCCGGCTCTGGGAGGGGAGTGGGGTCTGGTGGTTAGAATGGGGGGCCCAGAGCCTGATGCAGTGAGGGATAAAGAACCAAAGACCTGGTGCTGAAAATGCAGTGGGCAGCTCCCCTTCCCATCCCCATGCTTGCAGCATCTCTGCTGTCTTCTCCACCATTGGGAAGACCAGCTTTCCCTGCCCTACCACTGGATGCCCCTGGAGGCCATGCTGGTGTCAGCTGGGTGGTGTGATCTGGGGTGCAGTGTTGCTGGCTTCTAAACCTGCTATTGTTTGTCACAAATCTGGCTGGTTTTGATCCCTGCCCTGGTGTGGCTGGCTGCGGGAATCCGCCACTCGCCTGGCTCTGGGGTTACCGGACTGCCCTTCTGTCTCATCCCCTAGGGCGACTGGGTTTGGCTGAAGAAGTTCCCGGGGGAAAAGCACACAGAGATCAAGCCGGCCACCAAAACCAGCTTCTGCAAGGTGAGTGAGAACGGCAGTGAGCATGTCACTGTAATGGCTGCTCTGAGACACAGGGAGCATTCCCCTGCCTGGCCACTGGATGTCACTGCTGCTCCGGGGGGCTGCGATAGACCCTGTGCATTCCCCTCCCTGGCCATTGGCTTTCCCTGTCTCCCCTGCCTCCAGCTCCGGGACCTCAGGCATGAGAACGTGAACCTGTTCCTCGGGTTCTTCTATGACTGCGGGGTGTTTGCCATTGTCTCGGAGCACTGCTCCCGCGGCAGCCTGGAAGACCTCATCCGCAACGAGGACATGAAGCTCGACTGGATGTTCAAGTCCTCCCTGCTCATCGACCTCATCAAGGTACAGCCAGGAGGAAGGGGGTGGGACAGGGCTGGGATCCTGCCTTGGGGTCTGGGGCAGGAGGCGGGAATCAGGCCTGGTGGGGGAGGATACCGGAGGATCCACTGGTGAGTGAATTTAAGGACATGGGGTATCAGCTGGGAGAGATGCGCAAATGGGGGTGGGGGAAATAGATCCACTTTCAGAGATCACCACCCAGAGGGGATCCTGTTCAGATGACAGATCTGCAGAGAGGCCTGGGAGATCCACTTTCAGGGATCACCAAGCTGGCCAGGATCCACTGATACGTGGCAGATCTGATGGGGTGGGCAGGGGAATCCAGTTGCACACCCAGGGAACCCAGTCAGTAGATCTAGTGATGACAAGGATCTACTGGATCAGCCAGGTGCTGGTCAGGGACCCACTGGGATACACGGGCCAAAAAATCTGGTCAGGGAATCCACTGGATAGATCAACTGGCTGGGGCAGATGGATTTATCGGACCAATCTGGGGGCAGATTGGGCATCCAGTTGACCTACTGGTTCAATGCATCGATCAGAGAGGAAACCCACTGGACTAATTAATCGATCGAGCTGGTGGATCCACTGGATCACTTAGGCACCAGAGCCCAGTCACCCACAAAGAACATAAGATCCATTCAATCTTGGGTCAGCCAGAGGGATCCACTCACTTGACCTGGCATCAGGACCAGAGATTCCCTGGGACCTACTGATCCAAATAAACTGAGGAGCAAACTCCCTGGTTTGGTTGGAGGGATCCACTGGATCTCCCACATGATCAATCAGGGCTGTCACTCAATCAGAACGGACCCCAGTGCCGTCGGCATCTCTGGGGACCAGCCGGGGGTGGGGAAAGTTGTACTCATCCCCGTCTCTCTCCCTCCTCCCTCCTGCAGGGGATGAAGTACCTCCATCACCGGGACGTGGTCCATGGACGGCTGAAATCACGGAACTGCGTGGTGGATGGGCGCTTTGTGCTGAAGGTGACGGACCACGGCTACAACGAGCTCCTGGAGGCCCAGAAGATCCCACATGACCCACCCAGGCCTGAAGGTGATGCCCCGGGGGAGTGTCTGGGCAGGGGAAGGGGACAGAGCTGGGGCCCATGTGGGTGGAGGGGGGCCAGGCTGGAGGGGTCGTCGTGTCCAGGGGAGGGGGGGCTATAGGCGACTGAGCCAGCCCTTTTTGTTGTTGTCCCCAGAGCGGTTCTGGACGGCGCCGGAGCTGCTGCGGGACCCGACGCTAGAGCGCAAGGGCACCTTCCGTGGGGATGTTTACAGCATCTCCATCATCATGCAGGAGGTGATCTGCCGCAGTGCCCCCTACTGCATGCTGGACATGCCGGCTGATGGTACGGGGGGAGGGACTGTGCCCCCATCTCCTCCAGCTCCTGCCTCCCTGCTCTGCCGGTGCCCCTCACTCCCAACCTGCAGTCCCCTGCCAGCATAGCCCTGCAATCCCCAGCTCTGCCAGTGTCCCTCACTCCTGACCCGCAACCCCTGCTAGCCCAGCCCTGCCCCCCAGCTCTGCCGGTTCCCCTCATTCCCGACCTGCATCCCCCTGCTATCCAAGCTCCGGGCTGCCCCCGAGCTTCAGGTGGGCAGTAGGTGGAGGCAGAGCAGGGTGGCAGGCGCCTGTGGTGACCATGGGTCTCCTCTCATGGGCAGAGATCATCCGGANAAGGCGGCAGGAGCCTGTGGTGACCATGGGTCTCCTCTCATGGGCAGAGATCATCCGGAAGGTGGAGAAGCCGCCCCCACTGTGCCGTCCCTCGGTCTCGGTGGACCAGGCCCCGCTGGAGTGCATCCAGCTGATGAAGCAGTGCTGGAGCGAGCAGCCTGAGCGGCGGCCGACCATTGACCAGATCTTTGACCAGATAGCGGGGTGGGTGGCCTGGTCCCTTGGGGGATGGGGCACAGGGGATGAGCCAGCCCAGTAGGTAAGGGGCAGAAAGGAGGGTACCGGAGCTGGCCTTGCCCACCAGAAGCAGAACTGATTGGGGCGGCGGGGGAGCGTAGATACTTGAGCCAACAGGGAGCTAGGACGCTGGAAACAGGTGACATTTGGGTGCCAGCAATGTTGGAGCCGGTACCTAGGGGAGCAGGGATGCTGGAACCAGAGTTGATAGGGAATGGGGATGCTGGAGCAGGTGCCCAGAGAGGGAGCAGAGATGCTGGAGCCAATGGGAGGCGCCGGAGCCAGCAGTGATGGGGGAGCAGGGGCACTGGTGCCCGGTGGGAGCCGTCCCTCTCATGTCTCCCCCCGCCCCCGCAGTTCAAGAACATCAACAAAGGCCGGAAGATCAACATCATCGACTCCATGCTGGAGCAGTACTCCAGCAACCTGGAGGACCTGATCCGGGAGTGGACGGAGGAGCTGGAGATCGAGAAGCAGAAGACGGACAAGCTGCTCACCCAGATGTTGCCACCATGAGTCCCAGCTTGGAGGGGAGGGAGCCTGGAGCCATCCAGGCAGAGGGGTGGGGAACCCAGAGCCATACAGGACAGACTCATGAGGCCAATGCAGCCATGCTTGCAGGGCCTGTACACCAGCCAGCCCCCCAAGTCCTCCCAGAGGCTGGCCCGCACCCAACTGGACACTCCCTGAGTCCCCAGGCTGGCGGTACCGAGAAACAATGCATGATGCGGCCACCAGGTTCTACCTGAGACTGGGGGCTGGGTGCGCAGGCTCTGGGGAGGTGGTGGGTGACCAGTGGGGGGGGGTCGGGGTCCATCCCAGCCCCGCTGATGCCCCCTGGTGATGCAGGTCGGTGGCACAGGCGCTGAAGATGGGGACTCCGGTGGAGCCTGAGTACTTCGAGGAGGTGACACTCTACTTCAGTGACATCGTGGGCTTCACCACCATCTCGGCCATGAGTGAGCCCATCGAGGTGGTGGACCTGCTCAATGACCTCTACACCCTCTTCGATGCCATCATCGGCTCCCACGATGTCTACAAGGTGCCCCCCCTGGCCTGTGGGGCAGGGCCTGGCCTGAGGGGGAGGCAGGGAATTGACACAGGGAAGATCTTGACATAGGGGAATGGGGGCCCGCGAGATGGGGGGCAGTGGTTGGGGGGGCAGGGGCCCTGACTTGGGGGTGGCCAAGATGGGGGGGCAGCCTGAGGGAGGTGGAGGTTGTGGGGGAGCAGGGATCCAGAGTCCAATCATAGAAGGGAAGATCAGGTGACCCCAGCATGGGGGTGGTAATTGGAGGAACCAGGGATTGGGGGGCCCCCAAAATGGGGAGCAGTGGCTGGCAGCACAGGGGAGCAGGATCAGAGGGGCAAGGATGGGAGGCCCAGCCAGGGGCAGGTGGAGGTTGGGGGTGGGTTTTGGGGAGCCCAATACTGGGGGGGTGGGAGCAGAGATTTGGGGGACTGGGACAGGGGAGTTCAGGTGCTCCAGGGTGGAGTGCCCCACAGGGTGAGGACAGGGCTCCCTCTCTGACCTCGCCCCCCGGCAGGTGGAGACCATCGGAGATGCCTACATGGTGGCCTCAGGGCTGCCCCATCGGAACGGGAACCGACACGCGGGCGAAATTGCCAATATGTCGCTGGACATCCTGAGCGCCGTCGGCTCCTTCCGCATGCGCCACATGCCTGACGTGCCCGTCCGCATCCGCATCGGCCTGCACTCCGGTATGGCACGGGCAGGAGGGACACAGTGCCATGGCCATGCCCCCTCCCTGTGCCCCCTGAGCCTTGGCCACGTCCTCTCCTCCATGGCCACACCCCATCCTCCATGGACCTGCCCTATCTGCGTGCCTCCTCCCCAAGCCATGGCCACACCCCCTCTGTCTGCCTCCGCCACTTCATGATGGCTGTACCCCTTATTTCTCTGCCCCGCCCCCCGTGCCCCAGCTTGCCCCCATCTGGAGTTGTAGCATAATGGGGCCCTTCATTCCCGCCCAGGAACCCCTCCCTACCCCCACCCATGGAGAGGTTTTGGTGTCAGCAGTGGGATCCCAGTACTTCCTCCGGGGTTTACTTGACTGAGTGGTGGTGGGGAATCAGGGCTGCAGAGCTGCGGTCCCCCCACAACCTCCCTGTTGGATTGGGACTGGCTGGGCCCCCCTAGAGCAATGGGGTTCAGAGATAACTCCCCACTGAGATGCAGGGGGCATCTCCCCTCATCAGAGCAATGGGTTCAGGCTCTCTGCAATCTCAGGCAGCATCGCTGGGTCAGTCACGCCCAGGGCTGCACCCTGTAGCCTGTCCATCCGTCCATCCCACCGTAACCCATCTCCCGGCCTGTCTCCCCCAGGGCCCTGCGTGGCTGGTGTGGTAGGGCTCACCATGCCCCGGTACTGCCTCTTCGGGGACACCGTCAACACCGCCTCCCGCATGGAGTCCACCGGCCTGCGTGAGTCCCCCCCTCGTCCTCTGGCAGGGCCCGGGGCAGTGCTAGGGAGGGCGGGAGAGAATCTCCTGGGGTGGCATCCAAGGGTGTTTGTACGAGCGGGGCAGGGTATGTGTGGACAGAGCAGAGGGTGGGGATTTTGTTTGGGGATTAGGGATGCTCACCACACATGTCCTGGGTGCTTCCCCCAGCTTACCGGATCCACGTGAACATCCGCACGGTCACCATCCTGCATTCGCTGAAGGAGGGATTCAAACTGGATGTTCGGGGCAAGACGGAGCTCAAGGTAATGGTGCCCCTCACTCCTGATCTGCAGCCCCTGGTAGCCCAGCCCTGGGCTCCCCCCAGCTCTGCCGGTGCCCCTCACTCCTGACCCGCAGCCCAACCCTGCCCCCCACCAGCTCTGCCAATGCCCCACACTCCCAACCCACAATCCCTGCTAGCCCAGCCCTGTGCCCCCCAGCTCTGTCAGTACCCCACACTCCCGACTCACAGCCCCCGCCACTCCAGCTCTGGGTTCACAGTCTCTCTCTCTTTGCTTTGCCGTAGGGCAAAGGCATAGAAGACACGTACTGGCTGGTGGGACGAGATGGATTCAACAAACCCATCCCCACGCCCCCCGACCTGCAGCCGGGGTAAGAGCCTCATGGGCCTGGAGCCCCCTCTGACCTCCATGGGGGGATGGGAGGGGAAGGACAGGATGGGTTGGGTGGTCACCATCCATGCCCAGCCCTGAGGCCACCCTGAGAGGGGACCTGAGGGTAGAGGAGTGGGGCAGCCAGGGTCTTGAGGGAGATGGGAGGGGATGGCTGGAAAGAAATGAAGTGAGAGGGGGCTGGGAGCCAGGACTCCTGGGTTCTCTCCCTGGCTCTGGGAGNGGTGGCCACCAATTAGCAAAGGGCACACTGCTGACTCATATCCAGCTTCTCCTCCATGGTAATCCCCAGATGCAGAAAAGGACCATACCATTGATCTTAAAGGTGTTGGTGTGAATTTAAAGGGGACAAACTGTTGGGACAAGTTACTGAGTGTCGTGGGGGGAATACTCCATCCTGGGCAAGTTTTCAGTCAAGATTGGGTGTGTTTTTTGTTTTTAAAGAGCTTTTGGGGCAGGTCTTTGGCCTGTGTTCTCCTGGAGGTCAAACTACCTGAGCAAAATGACCCAGCTGGCTTTGGAATCTATGAACAAATATTTTTTTGCTCTTTTTTTGCTTCTTTGGGATGGGTAAAGAGGGCCTTCAAGGTTTGTTTTCTTACATATATATATATATATATATATATATTAATCTGGGTGCCAGGGGATGAGCTCCCTCTAGGGGCTCTGATAGGAACAATATTCCGCTCACTCCCTGCTATCACAGCTGCTTTGTGGGGCTGGAGGTCCTGCATTTGGTTCCTGCCACTGGCCATGGGGGCTACATGCATGTGGGCCCTCCGCAGTTGTTTTTTGCTTGGAATCGCAAGTCTTCGGTGTTCTTAGCTGTTCCGAATCTTTAGCCGGGATGACTTTTCTCCCCGCTGTTTGTTGGTTGCTTGAGTGAAATAGCCGGCCACCACAGTAATGCCCTCGCAGTTGTTATGAAATGGTTGGAAATGCCAACACCTTGTGACCAGGTTTCCCCTCGGCAGGGTCATAACCTGCCCAGATCGTTAGTCAGCCACAATGTTGTGTGAAAAACTGGTCCCAAAATAATCGTAATATGCCCGACCTTGAGGTCCAAGGATCCAGTGACCTGTCTGGAAAATTATAGCAATGCCAGCCCAGGTGCGCTTGGTTAATATTTTTCTGTGGACAAAAAATATAGTCATAAAGGGCTAGAGGTTGATTGGCTAGGTTCTTCCACATGGGTTTTTGTCATTGCTCGACAGACTTGGTCAATATTGATCTGCAGACAAACACCCCCACCCCCAACCAAACAACAAACTCCCCTCTGTAAAACTCATACAGAGGTGGAGGCCAAGCGGCCATAGTACTCGGTCAATATTTACTTGCAGTGGGAACTATTTCTTAAAAGGGTGGCTGCCAATCAGCCATAGGTAATGGTCAATATTTGTTTGCAGACAGCAAAAACTCTTAAAGGGATGGTCTTTTGACCAGCTGTCTGACCTGTGTTTCAGGTGGTCCTTGATAGACTTGGTGAATCTGCAGACAAAATAAAATCTTAAAGGGATGGCCTCTGATGGGCCATAGTATCAGAACTAGTGGTGCCTCATGTACCTGGTCAGGATGTGTCTGCGGGGGAAAAAATATTTCTTAAAGGGATGGTCATTTTTTAATCTGTAGAGTTGTTTTTCCATAAAGGGGTGGCCTGAGTCTAGCCACATTTGTCTATGCTACATTTTTCGTGATGGTTCCATTTCCTTGGAAGATACACTACTACCTTAATATAACGTGACCCAATATTACACGAATTCGGATATAACGTGGTAAAGCAGTGCTCCCGGGGGGGCGGGGCTGCACACTCCAGTGGATCAAAGCAAGTTCAATATAACGCGGTTTCACCTATAACACCCTAAGATTTTTTGGATCCCAAGGACAGCGTTATATCGAGGTAGAGGTTTATTTGTCTGCAGACCAAACATTTTTTTCCTTGAGGAGAGGGGGAGCTGTGAGCGGACATCTCTTAAAAGGATGGCCTGTGAATGGCCATCTTTCTCTAACTTGCATTTCTGATGACACTTGATGTACTTGGTAAATATTTGTTGGTAGACCAAAAAATAAGTTTCTTAAAAGGCTGGCATGTGATCATCCATCTCTTAAAGGGGTGGCCTGTGAGAGGTCATCGTTCTCTAACCTGTATTTCTGATGACACTCAATGAGCTTGGTAAATATTTGTCTGTAGACCAAAAACCATGTTCTTAAAGGGATGGTCCATGATCAGCTGTGTCTTAAAGGCCCGGGATGCTCATAGCTGTGAGGGAGGAGCCGGCTACCCAGTCTGGGAATCTGATTGTCTATCATTTTTCATAGACTTGTGTACAAATTGTACTTTTTTTTTTGCAATAACTTTTGGGTGTATCTTGTGGGGGAGGAAAGCGGCCGGGATGGCGGGGGAAAGGCAGGGGAATATCAATCTATCTATCTATATAATGTGTCATGGGGAGGAGATGAACAAGACACCTCATGACAGGAGTCATTAAAAACTGTATGTGACCATGTAAATAAAGGGTCAGGCTAGAGACTTCAAGGCGTGTCCTTCCCTGGGGTGATCTGTTCTTGCCACTTGGGGCTGACCCTGAGTCTGACCCAGGTTAGAACTTGGCCCTGCCCCAGGCTAATCTTAGCTCCCCCTGCGGAGGAGCTTGGGGATATCATCTCCTTTTGATGAGGGGTAAACTGAGGCACAGTGAGCACAGGATACCTATCCCTGTTGCTTATGGACAACAGAACTCAGGAGTCCTGACTCCCCACCCACCCTGCTCTAACCCACCAGCGCCCACTCCCCTCCCAGAGCCGGGGAGAGAACCCAGGAGTCCTGGCTCCCAGCCCCCTGTGTTGTACCCCACTAGACAGAATCAGCCATTCAGAGTGGAGCCAGGCTGTGGTTTATTGCTCCTGGGACAGGATCTCAGGGACAGCGTTGCCAGCGGCCTCAGGGGGCCCGTCCCTGGGTTTCGCTGGTCGGGCTCAGATAGATGTGCTGTTCTCGATTTGGTGGGGATCCAGGTAGCGGTAGGGGATGGGCAGGGATTTGTTCCTCTCTTGGATCACCTGGGAGATCTGGGCCAGGCGCCCCTGGAAGGCTGTGATCAGCCGCTTGGGCTCCTCCTCCGTGAAGTGCTCATCGGGATACGTGCCCAGGGATCTCTGCAAGGGAATGGTAGAGCAGTGAGGTACAGCACAGAAGGGCTCCCGCACCTTGCGCTGAGATGCAGCCACCTTTGGGGCGGGGCAGCTGGTTACACAAGGATCCCTCGTGTGCCCTAGAGCACAGGGCAGGTGTTTAACAGAACTGTAGCAAAACTGGGAAGAGTTCAGGCCAGGGAGGGAAGGAGAATCCTGCAGCCGGTTGAAACAACAGGGCATCCCCCAAAGTGCAACTGGGCCAGGACACCCCGGTTCATCCCCTGGCTCATGTGAAATGTCAGTGGGTCCTTTATTGCTACCACAAAGGAGGGGATGGAGAAATCAGCAGAATGGCTCATTCAACAGACACCCGCAGCCCATTGCCCCCAAGCGCCACGCTGGGGCCACCCCTGCCTGCCAGGGGAGAGCGCCTCCTGCTGAACCCCCTGCCCCACTCCCTGCCCCACAGCGCCCCCTATTGTCGCCCTGGGGCCAACCCTGCCTGCCAGGGGAGAGTGCCCCCTGCTGAGCCTGTGCCCTGCTCCCTGCCCCACAGTGACCCCTAGTGCCCATGTTCTCACCGAGTCTGCCGGCTCGCAGCAGATGACCCAGAGGGTGAAGATAGCGAGGCTGGTGCTGTTGACCTCCGGGATGGTGTCCAGGTAGCTCTCCAGGGAGGTGGTGCCCTTGGCCTGGGGTGGGGGGTTCCTCATGGAGGACGGGAAGTTGGGCATCCAGGCACCAAGGTCATACTGCGGCCCAGAGAGACCCCCCACAGTCAGAGCAGCCGGGGACCCCCTACCAGCTCAGCTAGGGACCCCACCCCCCAGCCCAGCCCAGGGGACACCAGCACAGGGAAGGTCTGGCTCAGCCAAGGGATCTGGGCTTCCAGGGCTTGGTCACGGTGTCACCCATGGGCAATGGTTAGGAAAGTCAAAGTGGGGGTTGGGGGTGCTGGGACAGGATCCAGAAGTGTCCAGGGTCTCACTGGGGTTGGGTGCTGGGTGGGGGATTGGCTGCTAGAGCAGGATTGTCATAACTATAAAGGGAAGGGTAACGGCCCTCCTGTGTACAGTACTATAAAATCCCTCCTGGCCAGAGACTCCAAAATCCTTTTACCTGTAAAGGGTTAAGAAGTTCAGGTAACCTGGCTGACACCTGACCCAAAGGACCAATAAGGGGACAAGAAACTTTCAAATCTTGGTGGGGGGAAGGCTTTTGTTTGTGCTCTTTGTTTTGGGGGTGGTTTGCTCTTGGGACTGAGAGGGACCAGACATCAATCCAGGTTCTCCAAATCTTTCTGAACAAGTCTCTCATATTTCCAACTTGTAAGTAAACAGCCAGGCAAGGCGTGTTAGTTTTTATCGTTGTTTTCTCAACTTGTAAATGTACCTTTTTGCTAGAGTGTTTATCTCTGTTTGCTGTAACTTTGAACCTAAGGCTAGAGGGGATTCCTCTGGACTCTTTAACTTTGATTACCCTCTAAAGTTATTTTCCATCCTGATTTTACAGAGATGATTTTTACCTTTTTCTTTAATTAAAAGCCTTCTTTTTAAGAACCTGATTGATTTTTCCTTGTTTTCAGATCCAAGGGGGTTGGATCTTGATTCACCAGGACTTGGTGGGAGAAAGGAGGGGGATGGTTAATTTCTCCTTGTTTTAAGATCCAAGGGGTTTGGATCTGTATTCACCAGGGAATTGGTGAAGAGTCTCTCAAGGCTACCCAGGGAAGGGAATTAGCACTTTGGGAGTGGTGGCAGCGGACCAGATCTAAGCTGGTAGTTAAGCTTAGAAGTTTCATGCAGGCCCCCACATTTGTACCCTAAAGTTCAGAGTGGGGAAGCAGCCTTGACAAGGGTCCTGGGGATTGAGGTGTCAGTGGGGTGGGAGACAGGGTGGGTGTGTCAGTGGCTGGACCCCAGGGACCCGTGTTGGGTGCAGGGTGGGGGTGTCAGTGGCTGGACCCCAGGGTGCTGTGGGGGGCAGGGTGGGGGTGTCGGTGGCTGGACCCCAGGGCCCCGTGGGGGGCTGGGAATTGGGCCCTGACCGCCCAGACTGGCCTCTCCCTACCTGCCCGTTGTTGAGGGCGGCGTGCCGGGCCGAGCAGCAGTAGATCCACATGGTCAGGTACTTGATGAGCTCGGGGATGCTCTGCAGGGACGAGGGGAAGCCTGCGGGATGGAGACTGGGCATCACTGAACTGGCCCAGCCCTGCACTGCCTCACTCCGCTGCTCCGGGCCTCAGCTTGGCCATGTGCCATCTCCCCCCCTTGCCCATTCCCCCTTGGGGCCATTCCCAGTCACCCCATGGCCCCATCCAACCACCGTGACCCAGGCCACCCTGTTCCTGCAGGGTCGGACAGCTTGCTCCCCGTCCGGGGGTTATGACCCCTGCCTGCAGGGCCACTTGATATGAGCTGGGGTCTGGCCCCATTGATTCCAATGGAGAGACGCCCATTGACACCAGCTGGGATCTGGCCCCATTGACTCCAATGGCGAGACGCCCATTGACACCAGCTGGGATCTGGCCCCATTGACTCCAATGGCGAGACGCCCATTGACATCAGTCGGAATTTGGCCCCTTGACTCCAATGGGGAGATGCCCATTAACACTAGCCAGGATCTAGCTGACAGTCGTTCAGCCTCCTGAATCATGCAGTCCAGAGATGCCCCCCAGTGGCTCCCGTATGGAGCCCGGTGACCAGCGGCTACAGAGCTCTTGGTTCACATGGTCCCTACCAGATGCCTCATTCCCCAGGAAGCCTTCACGAAAGATCTCGTCTGCCCAGGCCTGGAGCTCGCAGTCGGCCAGGACGTGGGCATCGCTGTGGTAATAGTATCTGACGATGCCGGAGACGAAGCTGGAAAGAGCAGAGATGTGTCAGCCTGGATGGGTCGATGCAGGCCTCATCGCTTCCTAGTGCACCAGCGTCATTCAGTCAGTGACTGCAAACAGCCCAATGCTACCATGCACCCTTGCCGGAACCTAGTGTCCCCTCCACTTCGCCCTTTCCTAACTGTGGGAGCATGGCCTGGTGGCTAAGCCTGGCCTGAACCCCAGGTGATCCTGGATCTCGTCTACGGCAGAGTTGAACTTTTCATTTCAAATTGGACTTGCTCTTGTGGAAGTTAATACATTAAACAAGAGTCGCCACTGGCACAAAACATCTTGTCTTGACTGAAACCACGTGTTTCCATTCACCCTCAATGTGATCTTTCCCCGGAAATTGGGTTGGGGCAAAATTGCTAAAAATTTGACTTTTCCTCTCAATTTTTGTGTATTTACCAGTTTTCATTCATTTTTCCAAAGCCAACCAATCTACCACACAAAGTAAGTAACGTGGGTTCGGATAAAGGCAGGGGAGGGGATGTGACATATCTATCTTCAGGGTCTACATTGATCATAGACCTCTAATAAATCAGCCCAAATTGCTTTGAATTTTTTGAGCATTCCCTTTCTCTAGAATGCCAGCCATTCGTTAGCTGAGTGATCAGCCAGATCGCCAAGCCAGGCATCAATGTTTGATGGGGGTTGACTTTTCCATTGTGGTAGGATTAATTTTTTAGTGCCCAAAGCTGCCTGTTGAGATCACGCTGCCTTGTTACCAGGGAACCTCCAGGTATTAAGAATAGAATCTGTGACACACTGTACTGTAAAACCCATATGCATCATTCCTATATAGTTGTGATATTTCATACAAAGCATGCCATGTACGATATCGTATGAAAGGTCATGATTTGCTGAAACCCCTTGTTCTTTCCAAATATGTATATCGTTAGTGTGTATGAAGTTATGAGATTTTGCTGTGTGGTTATTATTGAAATATGCTTTAAATTTGCTAGTGACATACAAAGAACTTCTCCCCACCACACCCAGGAGGGTGTTCAATGATCATTAATAAACAGGGGAGTTGTAATTAAGGGATTTACACTTCAATGAGGGCTGCCCAAGCATCACTGAGACTGGTCCCAGGCTTCAGGGAGAAGCCTGTGTATTAAGAACTGTAACATCCAGTGGGATGAGAAAATTGTTTGATCTAAATGCTGCCTAGGTAATAAGGTTTAAGATTCAGACAGTGCGCTTGCCTTTTATTTTCTTTGGTAACTATCTCTAACCCCTTATGCCTGCCACGTATAATCACTAAAAAGAGCTATCTTTCTGTAGTTAATAAACCTGTTTTATATTTGACCTAAAACAATTTGGTTTGGTTGAAGTGCTCAGGAAATCTCAGCTCATTTACAAAGACTGGTGCATGTCCTCTCCGCATTGAGGGAGGGGCGGACTGGGTAATAAACTGAAACTGGCCAGGCTTCTGACCAAGGCAAGATGGTATCATTCTGGTGTGCAAGGCTGGAGAGAATTGGCTGGTGCCCTTCTCTGTGTGATTCATGAGTGGCTCAAGGATCATTCATGCAATCTAGCTGTGTTTGTGTGTGTGTGGGGGCGGTGTCTTTGAAAAAGTGTCTTTTGGGGAATCCCAGTTTTTTTTTACTCAGAATTCTTTATGTGGCAGGAAAGCCATGTTCTAAGCAACTCTGAGCTGGTGGGAATTTTCCACATGCCATCTGCTTCATCGCTACCCTCTGCCCCGGCTCCTGCTCCTTACCTCTCAATGGCCGACCAAATCTTCAGCCCATCATCCCTGTAGTAGTAATTGGGGATGCAGTCAACCCCGCGCTCTTGGATGTCATCAGGGACGCAGAGGGAGGTGTAGGTCAGGCAGGACATGCCCTTGGCCATCAGCACGTTGGTCCCCTCGTGCCCCGAGCCCATGGCCTGGGAAGGGACCAGAGACAGAGCCTTAAACCTCTGAGCCACTGGACCAGGAGGTGGGTTAGAATGAAATACCACCACGATCTATTTCAGCACAACACAACGACGGACAATACATCCATGACAAATGTGTCTCCCCGATGTTTCGCTTTGCATTGTACCTCAAAATGACTGATCACTCATAACACCCCTGTTTTCACAGAAACGTAGAATCGTGGGGCTGGAAGGGACTTTGAGAGACCATCCCTAAACCTAAATCTCCCTTGTTGCAGATTAAGCCCATTACTTGATTTAGCCCATTAGAATCATAGAATCATAGAAGATTAGGGTTGGAAGAGACCTCAGGAGGTCATCTAGTGCAAGCCCCCGCTCAAAGCAGGATCAACCCCAACTAAATCATCCCAGCCAGGGCTTTGTCAAGCTAGGCCTTAAAAACCTCTAAGGATGGAGATTCCACCACCACCCTATGGAACCCATTCCAGTGCTTCACCACCCTCCTAGTGACATAGTGTTTCCTAATATCCACCCTACACCTCCCCCACTGTAACTCGAGACCATTACTCCTTGTTCTGTCCTCTGCCACCACTGAGAACATTCTAGATCCACCCTCTTTGGAACCCCCTTCAGGTAGTTGAAGGCAGCTATCAAATCCCCCCTCACTCTTCTCTTCTGCAGACTAAATAACCCCATTACTTCTTGTCCTGCCTTTAGCAAGACCAGAGAACAATTGATCACCATCCTCAACATATTTGAAGACTATCAGGTCCCCTCTCTCGGTCTTCTCTCAGGACTAAATGTGCCCATTGTTTTTTTAACCTGGCCTCATGGGTCAGGGTCTTGAAACCTTTTATCATGTTTGTTCCTCTTTCCCAGACTCTCTCCAATTTGGCCACATCTTTCCTAAAGTGTGANGGCCTCGTGCACCAGGAACTCGGCGTAGCGCACCCAGGTCTTGGCCAGGATCCAGTCCCACTCGGAATCGCTGGGCAGGAAGATGGGGCTGTCGGGGCCTGGACACTGGCTGAGCTGTGGGGGGGTGGGAGAGAGACACAGGAGGCTTGGGGGGCCGGGTTGGTGCATGCCGGGGGTGTGAATCCTGCTGCTTCCCCAGGGGAGCCCAGGGGCTGGGACCCGGCTGCCAGGATGAGGGGACATGACGGTACAGCAAATCCAGTGTTAGGAAGAGGAGACACACAGCTGGGGTGTGTGTACACACACGCAGGCACACACAGAAGGGTGTGGGGGGATTAGGGAGCCAGGACTCTTGGGTTCTCTCCCCGGCTCTGGGAGGGCAGTGTAGTCTATTGGTTATAGCAGGGCAGGACTGGGAGCCAGAACTCCTCGGTTCTCTCCCTGGATCTGGAAGGGGAGTGGGGGATAGTGGGTTAGAGCAGGGGGGCTGGGAGCCACGACTCCTGGGTTCTCTCCTGGGCTGGTCCCTTAGACGGCAATGCCCAGCCCTGGGACTGTGTAGGGGTGGGGGCTGCTTGGGGCTCCCACTAGGCAGCATGTGGGGGCGCCAGGGGCTGTTACCTGGATGGCCACGGGGACGAGCTCCCCGGAGGGCTGCAGGTGCAGCAGGCAGAGGGGCGCGGCGATGTACTGCTGGTAGCCGTTGATCGTGTTGGCTGGGACGCCCTCCAGGATTTTATAGTCAGCGAGGAAGATGTTCCCCATCTGCAAGGCACAGGGAGAGGAGAGCAGAGTGCGGGGGCCACCGTATTCGGGGGTGCAGAGCGGGGACTCCGGGGCATAGGGGAAAGCTGGGATGCTAGTGCTGTGAGCTTCCCCAGAGCAGTGCCCTCTCCCAGTGCTGTGAGCTTCCCCACAGCAGTGCCCTCTCCCAGCGTTGTGAGCTTCCACGCAGCACTGCCTCTCCCAGCGCTGTGAGCCTCCCACAGAAGTGCCCTGGGACTAGCCCCTGGAGCCGAGTGGCCAGTGTGAGCGCAGCCACTGGCTCTGGAGTAGGGCCAGCTGGACACCTCTGACCTGTGGCTGCTCATGCCCAGAGCGACACTGGGGAGGGAGCCAAGAGCTCAGACGTGGCGGAGTCCCCCCAGCGGTGTCCCTGGCACCCCACTTACCTCCAGCTCGTCCTGCAGGCTGGTGCTCTCCCCCAGGGAGGAGGCCACCATGACCGGTGTGACAGGGAAGTTGCAGGGAAGCTCTATGCAGCGCCGGATCACCATTGGGTGGACCCCGTTCAGGAACTGGTACCCGAAGAACGTGTCCTCTCGCCAGTGCACCCGCACGTACTCTGGGGGGACACAGGCAGGGCACCCACAGGGTTAATGTGCCCTGTCGGGGCTCAGGGGAGCCGGGTTTGAGTCCTACCCTGGGTGCCTGGGGCAGCTTTCAGCGTCTCTCGGGGCCATGGCCTCCCCCCGCTGGAGAACGGAGCTAACGGTCCAGCATGAGGGGGGGTCCAATCTCCGTGGGGGTCTGGGCAGCCCCCAGCACAAGGGGGTCTCTGAGCATGATCAGGGGGGTGTCTATACAGTGCCCGGCACAAGGGGGTCCCTGAGTGCGGTAGGGTGGGGGGTGTCAGGGCAGCACCAAGCACAAGCAGCACTGGAGTCTCTAGCTGATTGTGTCACACCCATCCCAATCACCCTGCTCTGTGCGTGGGGGCTCCCCTGGGCCCAGGTGAGTGGGATTTGGGGGTGGGTTGGGGGGTCACCCACCTGTGATCGGGGTCTTGTTGAAGCAGAAAACCTTGTTGATGTTGTCCAGCTTCGCCCAGGAGTTGGTGCAGCTCAGGAAACCCTTCAGCCGCAGCTCCGCCTGCCTGGGGGGACAGAGGAAATGTGTGGGAACAGGCCAGGGGTTCGGGCCTGTCCCCGGGAATGGGGTGGAGATGGATGGGGCGTGGGGCAGGGTTAGTGTACAGGGTTGTGTACAGCGTTAGGGTTGTGTACAAGGTTACGGTTACTGTACATGGTTGTGTACAGGGTTAGGGTTACTGTACAGGGTTAGGGGTAGTTTCTAAGGGCAGGCCTGGGGTAGGCACTGGGAACAGGTCTGGCCATGGTTAAGCAGCACTCACGCGTTCCCCCCACGCAGCAGGAAGTTGGTGCTCTTGGTGAAGGAGTACATGGTGTTACAGTCCAGCTCAATGACGTTCTCCACCGCCAGGCACCGGGGCAGTCCGGCAGCGTACTCCTTCCACCTGGGCAGGGAGAGACCGGGAGGGATGTTAGCCCTGGCCTGCCACTGCCCTGCCAATCCCCCAGCCACAGTCCCAGGCTGACCTGTCCTGCAGTTCCTATCACCCCCTCCATCCCCGGGACCCCTGTGACATTATGAGTGTAATATAATATCTCATTGAAAGATGACAGGGCCAGAAAGAGTTAATTAACTCACAAACTGACCTGACCTATGGCCAAACTTTAGAGACTGGTTAGGAAGATCTGTAAATGAACAGAGCTTTGAAATGCAGCCGGCGTTGTTAGAGCTAGAAGGGTCGGTGTTTGCTCAGGTCTTGTGATGTAAGCAACCACGTCTTGTCTATTGGTGTGGCTTTGATTCAAAGATCAAAAAAGGAATATTAACATTTAGGAAGACGCTTGAATGAAATCCTATTATTGTCTCTTTGAAAGTTGTGGTTGTGGAAGAAACGAACTCCACTCTCAGGTTGGAAGCAACAAAATCAGAGACGGTTTTATTCAGGACATGCAATTGCAAGGGAAGAACACAGCTGACAGAGAGCATCTCTGCCTCAGTTTCTCCAAAGTCCAAGCAAAATCACACAAGCATTTATACCTCTTTGTGACGTGCATGAATTAAAAACATCTGCATTTTATTTAGGCTATTTGCTATCTAGTCCAGTATTTTCTCACTTTCTCTTCTCAAACATCATTATCTCAAGGCTGGCTGCTGAAGTGAAAAAACAGATTGACAGAGCCAGACGAGTACCCAGA
>NC_048322.1:6048897-6078261 GCF_013100865.1 Trachemys scripta elegans | reverse complement strand
AACAGGTGGGAGTTGTCTTACCAACTCTGAGAGGCCAATTAAGTAAGAGAAAAAAAACTTTTGAAGTGATAATCAAGATAGCCCAGTACAGACAGTTTGATAAGAAGTGTGAGAATACTTAGAAGGGGAGATAGATTCAATGTTTGTAATGGCTCAGCCATTCCCAGTCCTTATTCAAACCGGAGTTGATTGTATCTAGTTTGCATATCAATTCCAGCTCAGCAGTCTCTCGTTGGAGTCTGTTTTTGAAGTTTTTCTGTTGTAAAATAGCACCCGCAGGTCTGTCACTGAATGACCAGACAGGTTAAAGTGTTCTCCCCCTGGTTTTTGAGTCTTATGATTCCTGATGTCAGATTTGTGTCCATTAATTCTTTTGCGGAGAGACTGTCCGGTTTGGCCAATGTACATGGCAGAGGGGCATTGCTGGCACATGATGGCATATATCACATTGGTAGATGTGCAGGTGAACGAGCCCCTGATGGTATGGCTGATGTGATTAGGCCCTATGATGATGTCACTTGAATAGATATGTGGACAGAGTTGGCATCGGGGTTTGTTACAAGGATAGGTTCCTGGGTCAGTGGTTTTGTTCAGTGATGTGTGGTTGCTGGTGAGTATTTGCTTTAGGTTGGGGGGTTGTCTGTAAGCGAGGACAGGTTTGTCTCCCAAGATCTGTGAGAGTAAAGGATCATCTTTCAGGATAGGTTGTAGATCTCTGATGATGCACTGGAGAGGTTTTAGTTGGGGGCTGAAGGTGACAGCTAGTGGTGTTCTGTTATTTTCTTTGTTGGGCCTGTCTCGTAGGAGGTGACTTCTGGGTACTCTGGCTCTGTCAATCTGTTTTTTCACTTCAGCAGGTGGGTATTGTAGTTTTAAGAATGCTTGATAGAGATCTTGTAGGTTCTTGTCTCTATCTGAGGGATTGGAGCAAATGCGGTTATATCTTCGAGCTTGGCTGTAGACAATGGATCGTGTGGTGTGTCCTGGATGGAAGCTGGAGGCATGTAGGTAAGTGTAGCGGTCAGTAGGTTTCCGGTATAGGGTGGTATTTATGTGACCATCGCTTATTAGCACAGTAGTGTCCAGGAAATGGACCGCTTGTGTGGATTGATGTAGGCTGAGGTTGATGGTGGGATGGAAATTATTGAAATCATGGTGAAATTCCTCAAGGGCTTCTTTTCCATGGGTCCAGATGATGAAGATGTCATCAATGTAGCGCAAGTAGAGTAGGGGCGTTAGGGGACGAGAGCTAAGGAAGCGTTGTTCTAAGTCAGCCATAAAAATGTTGGCATATTGTGGGGCCATGCGGGTACTCATAGCAGTGCCGCTGACTTGAAGGTATATATTGTCCCCAAATGTGAAATAGTTGTGGGTGAGGACAAAGTCACAAAGTTCAGCTGTCTAGCAGCCTCTTGGTCATATTCCAATTTATTCATGATGACAACAGCACCTCCTTTGTCAGCCTTTTTGATTATGATGTCAGGGTTGTTTCTGAGGCTGTAGATGGCGTTGTGTTCAGCATGGCTGAGGTTATGGGGCAAGTGATGTTGCTTTTCCACAATTTCAGCCTTTGCACGTTGACGGAAGCAATCTATGTAGAAATCCAGTCTGTTGTTTCGACCGTCCGGAGGAGTCCACGCAGAATCCTTTTTTTTGTAGTGCTGGTAGGGGGGATTCTGTGGGTTAGTATGCTGTTCAGAGGTATGTTGGAAATATTCTTTGAGTCGGAGACGTCGAAAGTAGGATTCTAGGTCACCACAGAACTGTATCATATTCATGGGTCTGGAGGGACAAAAGGAGAGACCCTGAGATAGGACAGACTCTTCTGCTGGGCTAAGAGTATAGCTGGAAAGATTAACAATATTGCTGGGTGGGTTAAGGGAACTACTGTTGTGGCTGCTTGTGGCATGTAGCAGTTGGTAAGACAACTCCCACCTGTTCATGCTCTCTGTATGTGTGTATATATATCTCTATATGCATCCGAAGAAGTGGGCTGTAGTCCACGAAAGCTTATGCTCTAATAAATTTCTTAGTCTCTAAGGTGCCACTACTACTCCTGTTATTTTTGCGGATACAGACTAACACGGCTGCTACTCTGAAGCGTAACCCAGTGGAGCTCACTTTTTGCCATTGGTGCAGAGTCTGTACAAAATTGCCATACAAGTCTCAGCAAATTCAACACCCAGTCAACCTGTGGAACTCTTTGCCAGAGGATGTTGTGAAGGCCAAGACTACGTGTGAAACAGTGTTCGGCCTCTTTCTTGGGAATTTACTTTCTTTTTTTAACTTTCTTTTTATTGGTTTGTATATCAAATAGAAACACATAATGAAGCGAGACATCTAGAAATACACGCACAAGATGGAAATAGCATCTAAATAACCTAATTCAATGGTCATTATTTGTGAAATCTGGGGGGGGGGGGCAAAACACAAACAAACAAAACCCACCTCTGCCCCCAAAGCACGCGGAGCATCAATTATTAAAGTGACCATATAGATAAATAAGGGAGACCATAGCCTATGCATGTCAGGGAGTAATATATACTAAACTCCAAAGGTATGCAATAGTTTCAGCATCATATTTTTCCAAGCGTGCCTGTTAGAGTCATTTTTTCCCATGAACTCAGGTGTACAGAGCTCACGAAGCTGGTCTGTGTATGAGGGTGGAATTGCAGATTTCCACTTTCTCAAGCTAACTCTTAGCCACTAAAACATTTCTTAATGGGAACTGGTCATATCAAGCCATCTGGCACCCCTCCAATACACAAGCGTGGAGAAGGAAAGATGGCATCATAGAATCCTAGAAGATTAGGGTTGGAAGAGACCTCAGGAGGTCATCTAGTTCAATCTCCTGCTCAAAGCAGGATCAACACCAACTAAATCATCCCAGCCAAGGCTTTGTCAAGCCAGGCCTTAAAAACCTCTAAGGATGGAGATTCCACCACCTCCCCAGGGAACCCATTCCATCCCTTATGAGTTGTTGAGAGCGCACTGAATATGGCATCCCAGGCACGCACACATTTTTGGACAGGTACAGAAGAGGTGTGAAACGTTGGCATGTGGTTGTTTACATCTGCAACTACTTTCACTGATGTGTTGCCAATCTGGCCTTAAACAACATTCTGGAGTCCAGTTGTGCCTGTTTAATATCTCCTTCTGGAAGGAACTCAAGGATAAAGACAGCTCTGATACAACCTGCGTCTCAGAAGATGTTGGTGTCAATTCTAATTGCGGTTTCTCTGGTACAGGTACCGCTTGCTAGAGTGAGTCTTCCAATTTAGATGTCTGTTGTGTATCTGTGGTTGGCTTCGTACAGTCAGGTCTTAGGTGCCTTCTATTACATCTGTACTTTTCGCTGGTAGGTGTCGCAATGTGATATAAGGGTGTCTCCAGACCTGTCACCCTGGCCAGTTATGTTGTTTCCATGGAGACTGGATCTCGGTGTTGGGATGATAGCTGGTCACTGTCTTTCCTGTTGTTGCTTTAATATGGCATGGTCCCTCCAAGGTATTTTGGGTTGTAGCAGTGAGCATGAAGATGGAAGCGTGGTTTTCAACATCGTCTCCGTCAGCCACTGGGCGGAACAGTATTCCACATCTCTTGAAGACAAGTTCTGCGTAAGCTTAAAAGCTTGTCTCTTCCACTGACAAAAGTTGGTGCAATAAAATATATTCTCTCAGCCACCTTGTCTCTCTCATATCCTGAGACCCACATGGCTACAACAATGCTGCAAAGAACGATGGTGTGTGTCTCAGTTTCTCTCTCCTTGGTGCAGCCATTTGGTTACACATTGATTTGATAGTCTGCCTGGATCTCTCCATGAGATTGTGGCTATCCAGGGCCACTGCAGTGAATGACTTTAACTCCTCAAGATCTTGAGAAGTTTCCCATTTCCCTTCTTGCATCAGGGATGCCAGGTCTCTCAGTTTAGCAATAGCAGAATGGACTGACTTGTCTGGTAGAACTTCCAGAACTTTGGAAAAGAAGCCATAAGAACCTAAGTCGCAAAACTGGGTGACCGGGCAACAACATGGCAGATAAAATTCAATGCTGATAAATGCAAAATAATGCACACTGGAAACCGTAATCCCAACTATACAAATAAAATGATGGGGTCTAAATTAGCTGTTGCCACTCACAAAAGAGATCTTGGAGTCATTGTGGATAGTTCTCTGAAAACCTTCACTCAATGTGCAGCGGCAGTCAAAAAAATGAACAGAATGCTGAGAATCATTAAGAAAGAGATAGATAATAAGACAGAAAATATCCTATTGCCTCTCTATAAATCCATGGTATGTCCACATCTTGAATACTGCGTGCAGATGTGGTCGCCCCATCTCAAAAAAGATATATTGGAACTGGAAAAGGTTCAGAAAAGGGCAACAAAAATGATGAGGGGTATGGAATGGCTTCCATATGAGGAAAGATTAATAAGACTGGGACTTTTCAGCTTGGAAAAGAGACGACTAAGGGGGGATATGCTAGAGGTCTATAAAATCATGACTGGTGTGGAGAAAGTAAATAAGGAAGTGTTATTTACTCCTTCTCATAACACAAGAACTAGGGGTCACCAAATGAAATTAATAGGCAGCAGATTTAAAACAAACAAAATGAACTATTTCTTCACAGAATGCACAGTCAACCTGTGGAACTCCTTGCCAGGAGATGTTGTGAAGGCCAAGACTATAACAGGGTTCAAAAAAGAACTAGATAAGTTCATGGAGGATAGGTCCATCAATGGCTATTAGCCAGGCTGGGCAGGGATGGTGTCCCTAGCCTCTGTTTGCCAGATGCTGGGAATGGGCGACAGGGGATGGATCACTTGAGGATTACCTGTTCTGTTCATTCCTTCAGGTCAGATCCGGTCAGGATCTGGCCCCAAGTACCCACGTGGGGAACACAAACAGAGGTGTTTCAGTGTAGGAGATTTTAACAGGATCCCATGGCTGGAAGTCGAAGCTAGACAAAGCCAGACTGGAAAGAAGGAGCCAACTTTTAACAGAGCGGGTGATTAACCGTTGGGAAAACTCCCCCAGACCTCGGGGGTGGGGGTGGGGGATTCTCCAACATTGTGTTCATGAGAAAGGCCAAATTTGAAACAAATCTTTATTCCCGACAGCGCTGGCTATTGTCTCTGCGATGCGAGGAAAGACAAAGGGGAACAGGGAACATCGGATCCTGAGGCTGGGGGTTCATATGATGCCTGCAAATTGGGCCCCGTCAGTTACTGAAGAGGTGATATTAACAAGGGGCTGAGAAATTCCATCCCTCCCCCCGTTAGCCACAATCATTAATAGAAAGAGCACGTGATGGTTACCTGTTCTGTTCATTTCCTCAGAAGCACCTGGCATTGGCCACAGTCAGAAGATACTGGGCTAAAGGGATCTTTGGTCTGATCCAGTGTGGCCATTCTTATGTATTATAGAGAGAACGGGTTGAAATTGGACCATGTCCAGAGGAGAGCAACAAAAAGGATCAGCAGTTTTGAAAAGCTGGTCTACGAGGAAAGGTTACAAATGGGCATGTTTAGTCTTCACATATGATAAGAGCTCTCTGTCCCCTGGCCTCACCCACTGGCTTCTCTCTGCCTCCTGGCCGGACCCCAGTGCACCTCTGGCTCCATGCAGTCTTTGCTTCCCACCACCTGTGGGGCCCCACCTGCCTCCCCGGAACTGAGCCTCCTGGGACTGGTGCAGAAGCCTGGCCAGTCTCGGCCAGTTGTGGGGGGGACAGTGTGGGGAGCTTGGCTGGGTCCCTCCAGGCAAGTGGGTCCTGAGGAAGCCCAGATGAGACAGGCCCTGGCCTGGCTGATCGCGCCACTCCCGAATGGCCAGAGTGATTTCCCACCAGGACCAGCCCTGGCTGCGGCTGGCGGCTCCGCCCGGCAGACACAGTCACCTCCCACAGGGCCGGTGAGTATGGCCAGGAGGCAGGGCTTGGGGAAGTGGGTCTCTGGAGGGTCGGGGGGGGTTCTGGGCTGTGAGAGGGCGGAGAAGAGGTGTGTGTTAGGGCACTAGGGAGTGGGGGTTCTGTGTAGGTGCTGGAAAGTTGTGGAGGGTGCTGTGCATTTGTGGCAGGGACTGGGGAGGTGCTGGGCATAGCGGTCTGGGGGGGCTCTGGCCCTAGGGAATTGGGTGGGTGTTCTGGTTTGCCCCACACTACAAAAAGGATGTGGAAAAATTGGAAAGAGTCCAGCGGAGGGCAACAAAAATGATTAGGGGGCTGGAGCACATGAGTTATGAGGAGAGGCTGAGGGAACTGGGATTGTTTAGTCTGCAGAAGAGAAGAATGAGGGGGGATTTGATAGCTGCTTTCAACTACCTGAAAGGGGGGTTCCAAAGAGGATGGATCTAGACTGTTCTCAGTGGTACCAGATGATAGAACAAGGAGTAATGGTCTCAAGTTGCAGTGGGGGAGGTCTAGGTTGGATATTAGGAAAAACTTTTTCACTAGGAGGGTGGTGAAACACTGGAGTGGGTTACCTAGGGAGGTGGTGGAATCTCCTTCCTTAGAGGTTTTTAAGGTCAGGCTTGACAAAGCCCTGGCTGGGATGATTTAGTTGGAAATTGGTCCTGCTTTGAGCAGGGGGTTGGACTAGATGACCTCCTGAGGTCCCTTCCAACCCTGATCTTCTATGATTCTATGATTTTATGGGCGGGGGGGAGGGGGGCTGTGTGGCACGACATGGGCCCACCCCCAAGGGGAAGGGGCATGGTGGCAGCACAGAGCCAGGAGGGCCATTGTGCTTCTGGCAACTGCAGGTTTGTAAATAGCGCCCTTGCACTGGGCTGGGTGGAGCAGGGCCAACCCTGCCACACCCCATTGCTTCTGGCTGGCCCCTCGCTCTAGGGACCAACCCCCCCTCCATTGCCCCCTTTGGGGCCCACAAATATGTTTGGCACTGGGCACACACAAGCTTAATCCAGCCCTGCTTGCATCCTCCTAACCAGCTGCCCAGACCTGTTCCCCGCCTGATGCACTGTGCTGTGGCTATGTTGATGTCTTGCCTGCAAGCTATTCCAGCCAGGAAGTGCTTGCCTGAATCACGTTGCAAAAGGTCCCAGCCTCATCAGAACGCTCATTAACTTGTGATTTATAGCCGGGATGAATGTTGCCACTAGATCAAAGAGCATACAGGTCAGGCCACCTGTTTTACACTGATTCCATGACAAGGAGTCCACTAGAGTGGAGGATCCTTTTGTTGCCAGTATATGACTCATGGGCTTGCACGAAGGCGTGGTTAAAGGTGGTTTGGGTTCTTTGGATGATGAGGGAAAAAATTCAACCAGCACGTTAAGGCTACCTGAGCTTTTGGACTTCAAATATTTCCTGCAGCAGGGAGTTCCACAAGTGAGTTATCCATCACCGGAAATGTATTTCCTTTTATATTGGATGTCAACTCATTGCACTATTGATATAGTTCCCGTAGTGCCTAGAGGTCCCAGCTGAGACCACGGCCCCTAGGTGCTACACAGACCCCGATCCAGATCAGGGCCCCTCCCCCATTGTGCCATGCCACTTTGGTTTCATGTTATGAAAAAGGGGTAAATAGCAACTGTCATAACTATAAAGGGAAGGGTAACAGCCCTCCTGTGTACAGTACTATAAAATCCCTCCTGGCCAGAGACTCCAAAATCCTTTTACCTGTAAAGGGTTAAGAATCTCAGGTAACCTGGCTGACACCTGACCCAAAGGACCAATAAGGGGACAAGATACATTCAAATCTTGGTGGGGGGAAGGCTTTTGTTTGTGCTCTTTGTTTTGGGGGTTGTTCGCTCTTGGGACTAAGAGGGACCAGACATCAATCCAGGCTCTCCAAATCTTTCTGAACAAGTCTCTCATATTTCAAACTTGTAAGTAACAGCCAGGCAAAGTGTGTTAGGTTTATCTTTGTTTTTTCAACTTGTAAATGTACCTTTTGCTAGAGCGTTTATGTCTGTTTGCTGTAACTTTGAACTTAAGGCTAGAGGGGGTTCCTCTGGACTCTTTGAATCTGATTACCCTGTAAAGTTATTTTCCATCCTGATTTTACAGAGATGATTTTTACCTTTCTTTCTTTAATTAAAAGCCTTCTTTTTAAGAACCTGGTTGATTTTTCCTTGTTTTAAGATCCAAGGGGTTGGATCTGGACTCACCAGGATTGGTGGGGGGAAAGGGAAACGGGGGGGGGAATGATTAATTCCTCCTTGTTTTAAGATCCAAGGGGATTTGGATCGGTGTTCACCAGGGAATTGGTGGAGGAATCTCTCAAGGCTACCCAAGGAAGGGAGTTAGCACTTGGGAGTGGTGGCAGCAAAACCAGAACTAAGCTGGTAGTTAAGCTTAGAAGTTTACATGCAGGTCCCCACATCTGTACTCTAAAGTTCAGAGTGGGGAAGGAACCTTGACAGCAACATACTAGCCCTAAGCACATCTCTAGCCCTAAGCCCCTATTCAACCCTAAACTTAACTCCAAGTATTAAAAATAACCCCTACCCCACAATGTAACCCTATAACTCATCCTAACCCTAAAAATAAGCACTACCCATAATTGTAACTCTATATCCCATCCCTAACCCTAAAACTACCCCTACCCATAACTGTAACCCTATACCCGATCCCTAACCCTAAAATTAACCGCCAACCATAACTGTACCCTTATACCCCATCCCTAACCCTAAAACTAACCCTTAACTATAACTGTAGCCCTATATCCCATCCCTAACCCTGAAACTAATGCCTACCCATAACTATAACCCTATATCCCATCTCTAACCCTAAAACTACCCCCTACCCATAACTGTAACCCTATACCCGATCCCTAACCCTAAAATTAACCGCCAACCATAACTGTAACCCTATACCTCAACTTTAACCCTAAAACTAACCTCTACCCATAAATGTAACCGTATACCATATCCCTAACCCTAAAACTAACCCCTACCCATAACTGTAACCCTATACCCCATCCATAACCCTAAATCTAACCCCTACCCATAACTGTAATCCTATACCCCATCCCTTACCGTAAAACTAACCCCTAACTGTAACTGTAATCCTATAGCCCATTCCATCATTCCACTACCCTATGTGTAAGTGTAATGCTATACCCCATCCTTAACCCTAAAACTAACCCCAACCCAAAGCAGTAACCCTGTACCCCATCCCTAACACTAAAACTAACCCCTAACCATAACTGTAACTCTATACCCCACTCCTAACCATTCAACAAACCCCTACCCATAAGTGTAACTGTATACTCCACCCCTAAACCTAAAATTAACACCTAATCATAGCTCTAACCCTATACCCCACCCCAACTCTAAAACTAACCCCCAAACATAACTGTAACCCTATACCCCACCCCTAACTCTAAATCTAACCACTACCCATAAATGTAATCCTATACCCCATCCCTAACCCTAAAACTAACCTCTACCCGTAACTTTAACCCTATATTCCATCCATAACCCTAAAACTAACCCCATACCCATAACTGTAACCCTATACCCCACTCCTAACCCTAAAACTAACCCCTAACCATAACTGTAACCCTATACCCCATTCCATAGCCCTAAAACTGACCCTTACCCATAACTGTAACCCTATACCCCCTCTCTAATCCATGAAACGTTATTTGAGGGCTGCAGAAATTACGTGACAGGGAGACATGGTTTATCTTATGAAAGAGAGGATCATTGTGTTGTGTAACAAGAAGAAAATCCCGGTAACTAAAGGGCTTTTAAGGTTCATGGCGAAAGTCAGAACAAGAACCAACGGGTGGCAGTTTAAACCAAACAAATTCCAATTTGAAATATGACACTTTAGAGATTATCTAAATTCCTGGAGGATAGGTCTGTTCATCGCCGTTAGCCGAGATTGTCCGGGATGCAACCTGATCATGTTCTGGGTTGCACTAGCCTCTGATTGCCAGACACTGGGACTGGACCACTCAATAATTGCCCTGTTGTGTTCATTTGTCACAATAAAAATCCCTCCCTGGGGTCACCTGGGTAAGCACTAGCATTGTATATTGCTAATGCTTTTATATGCATTGGAAAGGATTTTGGGAAGGGTTGAATGAGTGTGTGTGGAGTGGAAGATTTTTTTGCAGGTTACAAGAGGCTGAAGGGGGAGGAAGGGATAAAGGAAAGTGTTGACGATTTAGCTAGGCCCAAAAATAAGAAATGAAACTGCAGCCCAAGGCCAGTGCACACAAACAGGCTCTTTGCTGCCAAACAGCCAGAAGGCTGTATTTTAACCCTGGCCAGCCATAAAAAAGAAAAACTAAGCCAGACAGAATTGAAGGGGGTGCAAAACTAGTAAGATTGCAAAGGTCAGCGAGTAGGAACACAACAGTCTTGCGACCCTGAAACCAGTGTGTTTTGGATAAGCTAAGGGAGACATGGAAGGCTGGTTCGGACTGGTACCAAGAGCATGAGGAATGAGGGTCTCTGGACGAAAACACCCCTGGAAGAACCCAGGGCTTAAAACCCTCCTGAGAGCTGAAGCAAGTTGGAGATTTACAGTGGACCCTAGACGACCTGTGCACAGGGCAGAACTCTCGTGTACCCTTCCCCCTGTCGGAGAATAACACAGTTCTCTCTTTGGTTGGGTACAGCAAAGTCAAATACTTTATTCTCTCTCTATCAATTTAGCTAGAGGGAGAGAGTGCACTAGGACACAGGGTCTCCCCCTCCTAGGCAGGTCTCTCTACAGGTAAACAATTACAGCAAGCATTTATGCCTTTTGTTACAGACCATAATAAGCAACAGCTGCATTTTTTTTTATACATTGATATCTTGTTTTTCTCACTTATGTAGACTCTTAGTCTACATTCCATATTGTCTGCACATTATCTACACAAGGTCGCAACAACTTCTCACACAGTTCTTTCCCACTGAACTTTCCCACTCCTCACACAATCCTCGCTTCTACAGATCTCGCGTTATGAGGGTTACAGTTAGCCTGACTCTTGCTAACAAACTGTCATGCATTGCAATCCCCTTCCTGTCAGTTCTTTCTCTGCTTCCACACTCTCTTCTTCTTATGTTATACCCATGCTTGGCCAGCCTTGGGTTGTGCGTGTGTAAGCATGAAAGTGGGTTAGGGCTCAGGCACTAACGCTTTCTTCCTCCCTCTGAGTGAAGTGGGGCACACCCAGCACTTACCGCTGTTATTTGGTTAATAAAGCTTTAAACTTAGTCACTTGGTGTGCTCCTTCATCACCTGCCCTAAAAATCCTGCGGCCTCAACGCAATCACCTAAAGCCCCAGGCAAATTAGTAACATAAATCTGTCACACATTCCCTCTGGGGCATCTGGCATTGGCCACTGTTGGAAGACAGGACACTGGTCTAGATGGACCTTTGGTCTGACCCAGTCTGGCCATTCTTATGCACTATTCTTATTTGAAAGAGCCCCTTCAAGGGCAGAGGTGGCTTAAGTCAACTTGGGCGTCTCTTTCTAGAACAGCGTTTTTCAAAGTTCTTGCTGCAACCCAGTGCTGGGTCGCGGCATGTCAGGCGCTGGGTCGCTCTGCTCAGCACCGTCGACTGGGCCGTTAAAAGTCCTGTCGGTGGTGCCACACAGCTACGGCAGGCTAGTCTGTACCTGCTCAGATACTGCGCTGCGCCCTGGAAGCAGCCAGCAGTGGGTCCAGCTTCTAGGTGGGGGCTCCAGGGGCTCTGCACACTGCCCCAGCCCAGAACTCTGACTCCCTCCTTCACCCCAACCCTCTGCCCCATCCCTGAGCCCCCCAAACCTGGAACCCCTTCCTGCACCTCAAACCCCTCATCCCCAGCCCCATCCCAGAGTCCTGATCCCCTCCTGCACCCCACCTCCCGCCACAGCCCTGAGCCTCTTGCCAAACCCAGAACCCCCTCCTGCAACCCAACCCCCTCATCTCCAGCCCCGTCCCAAAGCCTGCACCCCCATCCCAGAGTCCTGATCCCCTCCTGCACCCCAACCCCCTTCCCAAGCCCTGAGCCCCCCAAACCAGAACCCCTTCCAGCACCCCAAACCCCACAACCCCATCCAAGAGCCTGCACCCGCAGCTCAGGGCACTGATCCCTTCCCACTCCCCACCCCCCGCCACAGCCCTGAGCCTCTTGCCAAACCCAGAACGCCCTCCTGCAACCCAACCCCCTCATCTCCAGCCCCGTCCCAGAGCCTGCACCCCCAGCTCAGAGCCCTGGCCATCTCCTGCACCCCAAACCCCTCATCCCCAACCCCACGCCAGAGCCTGCATCCCCAGCCCAGAGTCCTGATCCCCTCCTGCACCCCAACCCCCTTCCCAAGCCCTGAGCCCCCTCAAACCCTGAACCCCATAGCCAGGGGGAGCGAACAGGGGGAGTGGTCCTTTTACTGAGGGGGCAGCACTCCGGGTCTTCGGCGGCACTTCAGTGACAGGTCCTTCACTCGCTCCGCGGGTCTTCGGCGGCATTTTGGCAGCAGGTCCTTCAGTGCCGCCGAACACACCCGGAGCAAGTGAAGTTTTCAAACTGTGGGGTGCTTCCCCCTTGGAGGGCGGGGGGCATGCAACCAGGTCCTTTTCTGGGGAGCAGGAGCTGGCAGAGATGTCATATCTCTGTGGGCGGGAGTGGTAGCATCAGGTGGTATATGCTGGAGGAGATCCGGGGTGGGGCGCAGTGGGGGGAGGGAACAGTGGACCATCCTCTTCCCTATTTACCACTCCCCAAATTTTTGGTGTTCTCTGCACACCGTATCGGGGCTGGTTTTATGCTTCCTTCCAGCTCACAGATTAAAATCATTAAGTAATGTAAGGCTAAGAACTGAGCCTTGTGGGACCCGCCCAGCAGTGCCCTCACTCGATGATGGTTCCCTGTTGACAATTTTGAATCCATCGAACATGCCCCGTCTTACTTTCTAGTTTGTTCATTGGGACGTTGGGCGGTACCACCCCAAATGGTGCGTAGAAGTCCAGGTCGATTACATCAACTCCCTGACCTTTATCAAAAGAACATAAGAATGGCCAGACTGGGTCAGACCAAAGGTCCATCTAGCCCAGTGTCCTGTCTTCTGATGCCAGGTGCCCCAGAGGGAATGAACAGAACAGGTGGTCACCAAGTGATCCATCCCCTGTTGCTCATTCCCAGCTTCTGGCAAACAGAACTTTTAATCTCATTATAAAATAAAAAGGTATCAAGTTAGTTTGATGGGATCTAGTTTCCATAAACCTTCGTTGATTGACATTACGGATATTACCTATATCAATCACTCCATTATCTTGCCCGGGAGCAGCATCAGGCAGACGGGTCTATAATTACCTGACATGTGGTTTTTGTACGGTTTACCGCACCTTCACTCAGACTCATACACATCGCGATCTTCTAGTCTGATATCCTGCATGTTGCAGGCTTCAGAGCTCCACCCACTCATGCTCCACCATTCACTCTAGCTTCAACCTGCAACTGCCGCCTATCCCATGCTGCAGAGGAAGGCAACCCCCTCACCCTCCCGGTCTCTATCAATCTAACCCAGGAGAAAATTCGTTCCCGAACCCAAAGCTGGTGATCAGTTAGACTCTGAGAGTATGGGCAAGACCAATCAGCCAGACACTGGGGAAAGAATTCTCTGTAGTAACTCAGAGCCTTACCCATCTAGTGTCCCACCTTTCAATTCTCATATCAATCCCCATCTTCTCCAACTGAACTAATAATTTCCCATATGGAACTGTATCAAATGCCTCATTGAAACCCAGGGAAATTAGATCTACTGCATTTCCTTTGCCCAAAAAATCAGTTATCATCTCAATGAAAGAGGTCAGTTTGGTCTGGCATGATCCGCTTTTGGTAAAACCATCTTGTATTTTATCCCAACTGCCGTTAACCTCTGTGTCCATAACTGCTTTCTTTTCTCAAACTTTGTTCCAAGTCCTGGTGTACAATTGAGGTCAAACTAACAGGCCAGTAGTTTCCCATATCACTTCCCCTGCCTCCTTAAAAATAGGTAATACATTAACAATTCCCTAGTCATAGGGTACGACGCCCACATTCACGGATTCATTAAAAAGGCTTGTGTCATGGAGTGTGGGGGAGTCAGGTCCCTGCACCCCCCACTTCCTGTGATTCACTGTGACTCTCAGCCAGCCAATAAAACAGAAGGTTTATTAGATGATGGGAACACAGTCCAAAACAGAGCTTGTAGGTTCAGACAACAGGACCCCCTCAGTCAGTCCATGTTGGGGGGAAGGGAGTTTAGACCCCATCTGGGCCTCCCTCCATTTCCCCAGACAGCTCCAAAATGAAACCCCCTCCAGCAGTCTCACCCAGCCTCCTCCTCCTCCAGCCTTTGTCCAGTTTCCCGGGCAAAGGTGTCACCTGGCCCCAACCCCCATCCTGGGCTCAGGTATCATCCCACAAGTGAAATCACACCCTGATATCCCCATCACCAATGCAGACAGTCCCAGGAAAACTCCCACGCAACATTCCCAGGTCAATCCACCCCACTCCCTACTCCGTCACAGCTTGCTGTCAGGTTTGCAATTTCAGGTGCCAGTGCATTTAATATTCTTGGATGGAGAAGAGGGAGGAGGTCTAGGAGACCGGAACATCTTTATGTTGTAACACACTGTTGCAGTCGAGCAGAAAATGGGTTGATCCTGGCTTTGGGCCCGCATTTCAATGGGGTCCCGACATGACCCGAGAGCAGCGGAGGGCGCGCAGGGTGTGACAAAGTAGCATTTTCCCTCATGTTGTATGTGAGCCAAGGTGAGTCTTACTGTTTGGCATGACTGCTGTGCATGCCTCCATTTCCCTGTGTATTGCACCAGTACTTAGGTGGTGGGAATAAGGGTGCATGACTTTTGCTGAGGCCCTCGGGGGGGCAGGTGAGGCTGCTCCAGCTGCTTATGGTCTTTGTCTCGCTTCCCGTGTCACTCGGTTGCATCCCCTCCTGGTGCCAAAGGAAATCGGACATAGCCTATTTGCAGGCAGCTGGAGCAGCCTCACCTGCCCCCGAGGGCCTCAGCAAAAGTCATGCACCACGTCCCAATTCTTCCCACCCCATCCCCACCTCTTCCTGCCACCGCGGCGCAGAAAGAGGCGGGGTGGGGGCAGAGAGCGGTGGGAAGAGGTGGGGCGGGGCAGAGTGGGNAGGAAGAGGCAGGGTGGGGGCAGAGAGCGGTGGGAAGAGGTGGGGCGGGGCAGAGTGGGGGCAGGAAAAGACAGGGATGGGAAGAGGCGGGGCGGGAGCAGAGTGGGAGTGGGAAGAGGCAGGGGTGGGAAGAGGAGGGAAGATGCAAGGCAGGGGCCGAGTGGGGGCAGGAAGAGGCGGGGCGGGGGAAGAGTCAGGGCAGGACGGGGTGGGGCCTCGAGGGAAGGGGTGGTTGGGGGCGGGGTCCGGGGCAGAGGGGGTGCTAGGGCCAGCCCAAATCTCCCGCAATTAGTCTCAAATCGGCAACACTCCTCGCCTGTGTATTCCTTCTCCGCACTCCTTCCTTTGATTGTAGGCACCTGTGGGAAATGATTCATGGCTTGTAGGCCAAAATCGGCGTCCGTAGCAACTCTGCCTGCCTAGCAGCTTCTCCGGACCCACCCGTCCGTAAGCTCCTGGCTTGGGCATGTTTTAATAAAGACAGAGCACCATTTATTTCAGCACCTCAGGACCAATGGCTCCCTGACGGGAGATTAAAGCCGAGGCATAAATTGTTATGAATGGGGCAATTGGCATGAAATTGCCTTAATAGCTCTCAGCTCAAGCCACCGATCAGCTGTTTAGCGAGTGGCAGGAGGTGCTCGGGGCAGGGGGCGGGAAGAGTCAGAGCTAGAGCGGGGCTTAGGAAGAGTTGGCGGAGTGGGGGCGGGGCCTCGGAGCGGAGCACCCACGGGGGAAAATAAAAGTTAGTGCCTATGCCCCATATTCAAGTTGCTTCTCGTCCCAAGAGATCTGTTCCTTACCCCAGGTCAACTGGTCCCCCTAGATCTCACCTGTAGCTGATCCTCAAATAAACTTTCTAAAGGTTCATTAACTAGGACAAAGGGATCGGAGAGTTATTTGCAGGCGAAAGCCAGAAAACAGCTACAAACCAATGAGCTACCACTGAAATCATAGAATCATAGAAGATTAGGGTTGAGAGACCTCAGGAGGTCATCCCAAGCCCCTGCTCAAAGCAGGACCAACCCCAACTAAATCATCCCAGCCAGGGCTTTATCAAGCCGGGTCTTAAAACCTTTAAGGATGGAGATTCTACCATCTCCCTAGGTAACCCATTCCAGTGCTTCACCACCCTCCTAGTGAAATAGTGTTTCTTAATACACAACTTAGACCTCCCCAACTGCAACTTGAGACCATTACTCCTTGTTCTGTCATTTGCCACCACTGAGAACAGCCGAGCTCCATCCTCTTTGGAACCCCCACTTCAGGTAGTTGAAGGCTGCTATCAAATCTCTCCCCCCCCCCATTCTTCTCTTCTGCAGACTAAACAAGCCCAGTTCCCTCAGCCTCTCCTCTTAAGTCATGTGCCCCACCCCCCTAATCATTTTCGTTGCCCTCTGCTGGACTGTCTCAAATTTGTCCACATCCCTTCTGCAGTGGGGGCCCCAAAACTGGATGCAAAACTCCAGATGTGGCCGAATAAAGGAATAATCACTTCTCTCAATCTGCTGGCAATGCTCCTACTAATGCAGCCCAATATGCCGTTGGCCTTCTTGGCAATGAGGGCACACTGCTGACTCATATCCAGCTTCTCATCCACTTTAATCCCCAGGTCCTTTTCTGCAGAACTGCTGCTTAGCCAGTCGGTCCCCAGACTCCCCAGCCTGTAGCAGTGCATGGGTTTTCTTCCGTCCTAAGTGCAGGACTCTGCACTTGTCCTTGTTAAACCTCCTCAGATTTCTTTTGGCCCAATCCTCCAATTTGTCTAGGTCACTCTGGACCCAATCCCTACCCTCCAGCGAATCTACCTCTCCCCCCCAGTTTAGTGTCATCTGTGAACTTGCTGAGGGTGCAATACATTCCATCATCTAGAGAGCATTGATAAAGATGTTGAAATCCACAGAGTCACAGAATTGTACTCAGGCGGCCAACCTTCCAGGGTTGTCTCCAGGAATTAAAGATAAACCTTTAATTAAAGATGATGTCACATGAGGAATCTGTCCAAGCAACATTGACAACCCTACGTTGTAGTGATCCATCAGTTCGAAGCATCTGTCAGGGCAGCCCTGGGAGGCAGCTCTGGGGATCTCTGACCCTTCAGAGCTCAAACAGCCGAACAGATGCCGTTTCAGCTCGTCAGGGGTTTTTGTTCCTTTCCCCCAGCATTCAAGATTAGGGGATGAGTTGCCTCTTCCCAGGCACTGGAGTTGGGGAAGCAATCAACACAGTCTTTGCAGGGCCGTCCTGAGGCATACGCAGCATACGTGGCTGCGTAGGGCACTGGAAAATGTGGGGCAGCCCCCTTGCTGGCTGTGGCATGGACTCCTCTCCTCTCTGGCCTGTCCCCCGTGCTGGGCCGGCGGGCTTCTCCCTGACCCGACCCCCTGGCCTTGCCCTCCGCCCGCTCACTCCTCAGCCGGCCAGCTGCTCATGGGGCCAGGAGTGAAAGTTTGCATGTGAGTGAGAGGGGGGAGGTGGGCCAGGCTGGAAACAGAGCAGGGGGGATACCCTGAGTCTGGGAAGAGAGTGGGGGAGCCGAGCTCGGGGGGTAGAACCGGGCACGTGACTTTGGGAAGCTGCGGGGGGGAGGGGCAGAAGCTGGGAAGGGAAAAGAGCAAGGGGAGGGTTATTTGTCACGCTAGGGCCTCCTGGGGAGCAGGCTGTTGGCCCCAGGGGAGAGCAGCTGTTATGAGCAGCCCCACACCGTACCTGCCCCTCTCTCCCTCTTCTGCCCATGTGCCCTGCACCGCCAGCAACTCCCTGCAATCTCTCTCCTGGTCTCCTTTTCACTCCGCCTCCCTCTTCTCTGAAGTTTAAGCCCAGATGTCGACGATCCCCTTTCCTCCCCTTTCCTCTCCTCCCTTCCCCAGCAGGGATCAGCTGCAGAGGCGCACCCACAACCAGGCTGGGAGGAGGGAAAGTTAAAGGAAAATAAGAGGAGGTGGGGTTTGCTTTTCCTGCCCATTCACAATATTCTGGAGTCCACAGGAGGAAACTGACAAGCTGACAGCATTTTGACCGAGGGAGAGTTCTAAACCCTGCAGAGTTGAGTGGGATTTGAAAGGTCCCTTCAAGAATGCGGCACCGTCTTCCTCCCCTGCGAGAAAGACCTTTAAAAATGGCCTTAAATGATCCAAAACAAGAGCCACTGTTCAAATGAGATGTGGCTGTTTATGGCTCCAGCCCCACTGTTGAAGCATTGTTGAAACTGTGTTCTGAGTTATATAACCCTTCTGCCCATCTAAGTTGGCAGCAACAAGGGCTGGGTTCTGTATCTAGGGGTTCCGTTTCAATAACGCAATGCAAAACCGGCTCGAGCCCCCACCCAGTGACCTGGGACAATTACATACCACCCCCTGGGTGCCTCTAAGAGGCAGTACTTCCCCTCTCGCAAGCACGGAGTCTAACAGAAAATGTTTAATAACATGAGGTAAACGACATCAGCATTAAATTGGAAAAAACACCACAAACAGGATTCATAACACAAACCATGAGCAAAAAACCCACCCCAGCAAATTGGGCTGTGTCCTTTCCCGTGGGTTCTTGAAACCAGCAACCCAAGGATCACCAAAGTCCCAAAAGTCCAACAACCCCCCAAAGTCTCTGTCCCTGGTCAGTGCAGCCCCAGAGTTCGGGGGGGGGCACACAGGGTGTTAAGAGGCACCTTACGTGATCCGAGGCCGACGGGGTTCCGCCGCAGCCTTCACCACGAGCCGCTCCACTCCACCAGCTGTCCCGTGAGCTGCTCCCGCCGTCCCACGAACTGCTCCGGCAGCTGCTCCACTCTGCTCACCGACCTGTGAGCCGCTCAGCTCTGCTCCACTTCAGCCGTCCCTTGGGCCGCTCCCACAAGGCTCCGCTCTGCTCTGCGCTCCTCCAGCCACTCCGCTCCGCTCACCGACCTGTGAGTCACTCAGCTCCACTCCAACCGTCCTGCAAGGCTCCACTCTGCTAGCTGCTCCGCCAGCCACTTAGCAATATAGCTTCAGGCTCCCCCACTAGTTAACACAGCCTCAGTGATCTCAGCTCTTTTGTGATTTCAGCTCTTAGCAATTTCAGCTCATAGTAGGGGAGCCCCAGTGCTAGTGCACCATTGGCCCAAAGTGAATTCAGCTCAGCAGTCTGTAACTAGATTTCTAGTGGAATCAAAGTTAGCTCTGATATTCAACAGTGGAGAAAGGCGGTAGTGCAATTGGTGTTTCAACCCCTCAGAGAGGGGCCCATACCATCAAGCACAAATACCTGTCCCCATCCTCTCTCCCTTTGCTGGGTTTTGTAACCCATGCCCTTTGTCAAGCAAGTGCTACTTAGGTAATGGTGAAGGACTCACTCAGTCCTTCTGTCATACAACAGTTTCACTGCCCTTGATTCACAGAATCAGGGTAACAAAACTTCATTCTTCCTGCCCCAATAACAGAGAAGACTGGGGATCCCACACCAGCCAAAGTAACCACTTTGAGTTGCTGTTGTTTCATGCCAGGTGAGTGGGTGTGCCTATGCAAACAAGATCAGCCCCTGGAGTTCTTTTCCACACTCGCCATAATTCACCACCAGATGTCAGGGTAGAGCTCATCCTGACTCTGCTTACAGTTATATCCAGTGTGATCCCACTGAGTCGTGTGGGGCCACCTGGTGTGCAGATCAGGGCAGAAAAAAAGATGGGTGCCTGACTATAATTCCTTTTCTTATTAAACTGCACATCCCAAGCACCTCGTTACTTGTCAGGATGAGAGGGAAATGCTCTATTTTAGGGGAAAAAAAAAAAAAAGAGGAGTCTTTGTGGCACTTTAGAGACTAAGGGTAGTGAGACCCGCTGGATCGGCGGGTAGCGAGCGATCTATTGGGGATTGATTTATCGCATCTCATCTAGACACGATAAATCAATCCCCGAACGCGCTCCCCATCGACACCAGAACTCCACGAGGGCGAGAGGCGGAAGCGGAGTTGACGGGGGAGCCGCGGCCATCAATCCTGCAGTGTGAGGACGGGTGGTAAGTTGATCTAAGATACATCGACCTCAGTTATGCTATTCTTAGAATCATAGAATCATAGAAGATCAGGGTTGGAAGGGACCTCAGGAGGTATCTAGTCCAACCCCCTGCTCAAAGCAGGACCAAGCCCCAACTAAATCATCCTAGCCAGGGCTTTGTTAAGCCGGGCCTTAAAAACCTCCAAGGAAGGAGACTCCACCACCTCCCTAGGTAACCCATTGCAGTGCTTCACCACCCTCCTAGGGAAATAGTGTTTCCTAATATCCAACCTGAACCTCCCCCACTGCAACTTGAGACCATTGCTCCTTGTTCTGTCATCTGCCACCACTGAGAACTGCCGAGCTCCATCCTCTTTGGAACCCCGCTTCAGGTAGTTGAAGGCTGCTATCAAATCCCCCCTCATTCTTCTCTTCTGGAGACTAAACAATCCCAGTTCCCTCAGCCGCTTCTCATAAGTCATGTGCTCCAGACCTCTAATCATTTTTGTTGCCCTCCGCTGGACTCTTTCCAATTTTTCCACATCCTTCTTGTAGTGTGGGGCCCAAAACTGGACACAGTATTCCAGATGAGGCCTCACCAATGTCGAATAAAGGGGAATGATCACATTCCTCGATCTGCTGGCAATGCCCCTACTTATACAGTCCAAAATGCTGTTAGCCTTCTTGGCAACAAGAGCATACTGTTGACTCATATCCAGTTTCTCGTTCACTGTGACCCCTAGGTCCTTTTCTGCAGAACTGCTACCTAGCCATTCGGTCCCTAGTCTGTAGCAGTGCATGGGATTCTTCCGTCCTAAGTGCAGAACTCTGCACTTGTCCTTGCTGAACCTCATCAGGGTTGTTTTGGCCCAATCCTCTAATTTGTCTAGGTCCCTCTGTATCCAATCCCTACCCTCTAGTGTATCTACCACGCTTTCTAGTTTAGTGTCATCTGCAAACTTGCTGAGAGTGCAGTCCATATCATCCTCCAGATCATTAATAAAGATATTAAGTAAAACCGGCCCCAGGACCGACCCTTGGGGCACTCCGCTTGAAACCAGCTGCCAACTAGACATGGAGCCATTGATCACTACCCGTTGAGCCCGACGATCTAGCCAGCTTTCTATCCACCTTACAGTCCATTCATCCCGCCCATACTTCTTTTACTTGGCGGCAAGAATACTGTGGGAGACCATATCAAAAGCTTTGCTAAAGTCAAGGAATAACACATCCACTGCCTTCCCCTCATCCACAGAGCCAGTTATCTCATCATAGAAGGCAATTAGGTTAGTCAGGCACGACTTCCCCTTGGTGAATCCATGCTGACTGTTCCTGATCACTTTCCTCTCCTCTAACTTCTTGTAGCTGAAGTTGTTTATCTTAGATCGATTCCCCCGCCAGTGTAGACCAGGCCTAACAAATTTATTTGGGCATAAGCTTTCGTGGGCTAGAACCCACTTCATCAGATGTATGAAGTAAAAGATGCAGGAGCAGGTATAAATACATGAAAGGATGTGGGTTGCTTTACCAAGTGTTTTTTTTGTTCTCCGCACTCCTTCCTTTGATTGTAGGCACCTGTGGGAAATGATTCATGGCTTGTAGGCCAAAATCGGCGTCCATAGCAACTCTGCCTGCCTAGCAGCTTCTCCGGACCCACCCGTCCATAAGCTCCTGGCTTGGGCATGTTTTAATAAAGACAGAGCACCATTTATTTCAGCACCTCAGGACCAATGGCTCCCTGACGGGAGATTAAAGCCGAGGCATAAATTGTTATGAATGGGGCAATTGGCATGAAATTGCCTTAATAGCTCTCAGCTCAAGCCACCGATCAGCTGTTTAGCGAGTGGCAGGAGGTGCTCGGGGCAGGAGGCGGGATTGAGGAATTGCCACTTTGAGGTCTGTTATTGAGTGACCAGAGATTGAAGTGTTCTCCTACTGGTTTTTGAATGTTATGATTCCTGATGTCTGATTTGTGTCCATTAATTCTTTTGCGTAGAGACTGTCCGGTTTGGCCAATGTACATGGCAGAGGGGCATTGCTGGCACATGATGGCATATATCACATTGGTAGATGTGCAGGTGAATGAGCCCTGGATAATGTGACTGAGGTGGTTAGGTCCTATGATGGTGTCCCTAGAATAGATATGTGGACAGAGTTGGCATCAAAGTTTGTAGCAGGGTTTGGTGTTTTTGTTGTGTGCTGTGTAGTTGCTGGTGAGTATTTGCTTCAGGTTGGGGGGCTGTCTGTAAGAGAGGACTGGCAAAAAGTGATTTGGGAGTTGATGGCCCAGAGCGGTGGCAGGCAGGGGCCTGGATGAGGGCTGGACTCAGCCATTGGTATCAAATATTTCTTTTTTGGCATTCAAATTGATTTTTGGGTCATGGATGATATAATGAAAAATGCTTCCCTGTGGGCTTTTGACATGCACACAGAGGCATAGGCGCCAACTTTCCCCGGCACTGGTGGGTGCTCACGCCCCCCCACCCCTGGCCCCGCCCCGACGCCATCCTTTCCCCACCCCGCCTGCCCCCATTCCAACCCCTTCCCCATAGTCCCCACCCCAACTCCGCCCCCTCCCTGCCCCTATTGGACCCCTTCCCCAAATCTCCGCCCCAGACCAACCTCTTCCCCAAGCATACCACGTTCCCCCTCCTCCTCCCTCCCTCCCAGCGCTTGCCGCGTGAATCAACTGTTCGCGGTGCAAGTGCTGGGAGGGTGGGGGAAGAAGCAGGACGCGGCGGTGCGCCCAGGGGAGGATGTGGAGGCAGAGCGGAGGCAGAGGTGAGCTGGGGCGGAATGGGGCGGGGAGCTGCCAGTGGGTGCTAAGCACCCACCAATTTTTCCCCTTCGGTGCTCCAGCCCCGGACCACCATGTACAGAGGTATCTCACTGCCAAGTCCCTATCCTAGGAGGGGAGGAGGGGGAAGGCTGCAGGGTGATCTCCCACCTCCCTGAAGCCCGTGGCCTGTTTTCACCACTGCCAGACTGGAGCCTCCACGTTTATTTACTGACAACATTTGCAGAATTTTCAAATATTTTGCACAGAATTTAATTTTTTGGTGTGGAATTCCCTCAGGAATATGGGGTGCTGGGCACTTGCAGGAGGTCTGTGGTGGAGATCTCTGGGTGAGGGGCCACTGGGCATAGGGGTTGCTGGGCACAATGGGGGTACTGGGCAGGGGGGGGCAGTGTGGCGGGGCATGCTGGCAGCCCATGGCTAGGGTTAGGGGCACAGTTGGGAGGGAAGTGCAGGGGTTAGGGGTGAAGGTGGCACTATTAAACTGTTTTTAATAAAGTGCACGTGGCAAGTTTTCCAATACCATAAGTTTATGTTTGTGTAGCTAAGAGCAAGTCGGGCATAGGGGCATCGGTTTAATAATACTGCATAGGGTCCTATAAATCCTAAAGTCAGTCCCGTTTGTCAGTTCTTAGCTCGTGCCTGGAGCCTGGGTGAGAGCTGGCACCTGGCCTGCCAGCATCACGGCATCTGTTTTAAAGCATGCCCTGAATACGTCCAGCATCTTCTTGTCTGCTCTATGCCCTTCTACTTTTTACTGGCCATAAGGGTGAGCGATTGGGGCTGCAAGGAGCGAGCAGGGGGTGGGGTCTTGGGGGAAGAGGTGGCACAGGGGCGGGGCATTAGGAGCAAGGGAAGGCACAGGGGACAGGGCCTCGGCTCAGGTGTCGGTGGCCCCCCACTTTTAGGTAGCTTCCACCGCTCCTGTCTGAAAGGGTCCCCAAGAGGTCACTGAGTCGAGCCCCCTGCATTGATGCAGGACCGAGTAACCTTATAACTAGAGCCAAGTGACATTTTCCATCTGAAACTTTTATTTAGGTGAAAAATGCAGATTCAGTGACACCAAAATGCATCATGGATTCATGTCAATTTGGCCAAATTGTTCATTTAAAAACTATATCTTTTTCAAATCCCCAATAATTTGAAATGGCCAGTTTTGACTTTTTTTAAACAAAGGTTTCCAATTTTCCACTTGAAACGACTTGTTTCAAAATTGACTATCATTGTATTTCTTAAAATTCTTTTTTTTTAAAAAGGCACACAAATTACATGAAATGTTTCAAATGAAAACATGAAACGTTTTGGTGTTTTGCTTTGAAAAGATTCATTTCAAAATTCCCTTTCATGGGATGAAATAAAACCCCTATTTTTTAAAAAAGGTTGCGATCAAAATGAAATGTTTAATTTTGGTGAAACAAAACATTTTATTCATCCCCAAATGGATTTGGTTTTGAGCTTTTGATTCACAGAAAATTTGGAAAATTGTTTCATGCCAAACCAGATTTTTTCCCGATATTCCAGAATTGCCAAAGAACTGAAAAAATTTGTTTCCCCCACTTCCCAGTTCTTCAGATAATAGACAAATGCAAAGAGAGAGCTTGTTTGCAATGAGCAAAAAATAAAATCTTATTCACAAGTCAAGAGTGTTCCTTTTGTATTTGCACTACAAACTTCAGCTTGCCATGAGAAAAAAGGACACATATTCCTCCCCTGTGGTCCGGGGCTGGAGCACCGACGGGGAAAAATTGCTAAGCTGCAAGAGACCTGCCGGGGAGCTGCCGATGGGTGCTAAGCCTCAGATCTTTCACGATGACTTCTTTTCGCCAAACTATTGGTTAGTCATTGAGGCCATCTTCCTTGTCCTCATATAGCCCGGTCGTATGATAGGCAGGGATCCTTTCACCAGCTGGCTGCTTTACAATATAACAATGACTAACTAATAGTTTGGTGAAAGGAAGTCAGCGTGAAAGATCTGAGGAGAGAAGCGTTTGGAGCAGTCACTGGGAAGTCAGTCTGCGTGCCCATGGCTGGAATGGTGCCACCGTTGCATCACCTCTGTAAATAGCTCTCTTAACAAACAGCCAGTGCAGTTGCACAAGCACGGCGTCCTCTCCTGTCATTACCCAGCACGTGGCCCATGAAACAAACCCCACCTGGACTTTCGTTCAGCAGGTCACCTTTCAAGATGACTCACCAAGGCATGGTCCACACTTCAAAGTTAGGTTGACGTAGCTATACAAACTCCTGACCTACCTAGCTCTGATGACACAGTGCAGATGCAGCTCTCTCAAGGGAAGTGATGTCCCCCCAACTATGGATAACCCCCTTCCGCAGGTGTAGGTTGTGTCTACACTACAGCTATGTCTCTGTAGCATAGACACAGCCTTTATGATTGCTTTCCCCATCCACACAGATATTAATAGATTTCCGCACAGAGCCCAGAACTTGTGGTGGGGTTGGATCTTCTAGACCAATGGCTCTCAACCTTTCCAGATGATTGTCTCCATTTTGGGAGGCTGATTTGTCTGGCGTAGCCCCAAGTTTCACCTCCCTTAAAAAAGACTCGCTTACAAAATCAGACAGCAAAATACCAAAGTCTCACAGCAGGCGGTGACTTAAAAAATGCCTAACTTTCTCCTTGTTATCAGATCATTATAAAATACATCGATCAGAATATAAATATTGTCCTTACATTTCAGTGTATAGTCTACAGAGCAGTCTAAACAAGTCATGGTATGAAATTTTGGTTTGTACTGACTTTGCTCGTGCTCTTTCTGTAAAACCAGGCAAATTTCTAGATGGGTTGATGGTATGTGTCCCCCTGGCTGAGAATGAATGGTTCACACAGTGGCAAAGCCCGAAATGTTAGCCTTCATCTTCATCCTCATCCTGGCATCTCCCCAACGCACTCAGGCTGGGGTAGAGCGTTTACAGTGTTACGCTGAAGCCCACTGAAGTTCATACTCACTGATGATGGTTTTTGCCCCCTTTGCCTTATCTGAACATCCACACCCCGCCACTTTGGGGGTGCCCCACTTTTCACAGGCCAGCTCGTTTGTTCTCCGGGCACTCGGTACCAATATACGTCGCTTCCTCGCCTTCAGGACATCTCCGAGATTTCACCCTGGTGACCGACGCTCATCTGGCAGGGTCCCATGCCTTTCTGAGACCTTCTTGACCAAACACAGCCGTCATCAAACCATCAGCACATCACGAACATAGACACAAGCACAATGGGTGTATTGTGCTGATCAGTCTTAAAGCTGAATGCCTAATTTGGCTAAGCTAGCCATTGTACAGAGGCTCGGGGCTACGGCAGGGGACGGGGGATGGAAAGGGATGGGGGGGTAGAAGGACGGTGGGGCCTTGGGCAGAAGGGACGGGGCTGAGGGTGAGCCTTCCCGAAGATGGCCACCCAAGGCAGCCATGATGGCTGGTGAAAGACATGCATCTCATTACAATGAGGGCTGTTAACAGGTGGTGACAAGTGATTTATTCCAAACAAGACACGGCAGGCAATGATTAACTACCTGCATATGAATTGCATCAAGGCATTCAAAGAACAAAAGCCAAAGCTAGGCAGATAATATCTGGCCAGGTGTAAGTCGACACACAGAGAACAACTGAGGGCAGAATGTGGAGTATGCCAGGAATGTAGGTGGGGTACCCGAAGAAAACCATTATGATCTCACGAGGATCCAGATTTACTTAGACACAGGATAGCTGCAGATATTTTTGACTTCGACAGCCACTCATATCTATCACTAGTGCATATGATAGGTTCATCAGTGATTGCTAGCCAAGTTGGTCAGGGCACAGCCCCATACTCCAGGTGTCCTAAACCACTGACTGCCAGAGTAGGGGTTAGTTTTAGGGTTAGGGATGGGGTATAGGGTTACAGTTATGATTAGGGGTTAGTTTTTGGTTTAGGGCTGGGGTATAGGGTTACATTAATGGGTAGGGGTTAGTTTTAGAGTTAGGAATGGGGTATAGGGGTTACAGTTATGGGTAGGGATTAGTTAGGGTTAGGGAAGGGTTATAGGGTTATAGTTATGGGTAGGGGTTAGTTTTAGGGTTAGGGACTCGGTATAGGTTTACAGTTATAGGTACGGCTTAGTTTCATGGTTAGGGATGAGGTATAGTGTTATAGTTATGATTAGGGATTCGTTTTAGGGATGGGGTATACGGTTACATTTATGGGTAGGGGTTAGTTTAGGGTTAGGAATTGGGTATAGGTTTACAGTTATGGGTAGGGGCTAGTTTTTGGTTAAGGATGGGTTATAGGGTTACAGTTATTGGGTTATAGCAGTGGTTCTTAACCTGGGATGGATGCACCCTCTAGAGGTGCGAGATGCCCTTTCTGGGTGTGTGAGACATGCCAGATTTGTTTAGAAGGTAAATCATCAAAAACACATATTAAGCACAGGAACTTAAGTTCAACTACTTTGTTTGATCAAACCTATTTATTTATTAGCATTATATATTTTTTAACGATTACTGCATTAAATTTTTACTATGAAATTAAAATAAATATATAATTTTATCTCTTTCATTCTATAGTAATGATATATCTAGGTTTAAAGAACAAACCTACTTCAACGATTTCTGATAAGGGGTGCAAGAACTTATTTTTGAGAACCAAAGGGGTGAAGGCTACAGTAAAGCTTAAGAACTACTGGGTTATAGGTTTACAATTATGGGTAGGGATTAGTTTTAGGTTTATGTAGTGGAGTGGTCATCTGCTCCTGGCTTGAAAGGGGTTAAAAGCCAGCCCTTGGAGCGGGCTGGGAGCCTTAGGCTGGGCTGATTGGGGAGGCAGCCTCAGCTGTGGCCACGCCCCAGACAGACCCAGCTGGCCCTATAAAGGCCAGGGAAGCCTGGAGCAGACACAGTCTCTCTCTGGTTTCAGAGTAGCAGCCGTGTTAGTCTGTATCCGCAAAAAGAAGAACAGGAGTACTTGTGGCACCTTAGAGACTAACAAATTTATTAGAGCAAATTTATTGGTTTCAGAGAAAGAGGGGCCTGGCTGCTGGGAAGCTCAGGGTACCTAGAGTAAGGCAGGGCTGGGGAAAGGCCAGAGGGGCCGAGGAGCAGGGCCTTGTCCAAGGCTCCATAGAGCTACTGGGTTGCAGAGAAAGGCAGCAGGTCCCAAATCCCCCTTGCCTGTGATGAGTGGCTTATACTGCATTCTGCTCCAGGGAGCGGGGGCTAGTTGGTGACTGGCAGTAGCCTATGCCTGAGGTGAGGTGGGGATAGGGGGTGGGGGTTCCCCACGGAGGGGAGACCCTCAGAGTGAGGGGTTACTGCCAGGGGGCATTACCCCAGATAACAGGGCACCAGAGTCCAGGGAGGGACACGGGGCCCAGCGGCAGTGGGAAATGGGCCTGCAGAGGGCACTCCAAAGCTGGAAAAAGAGCTAATTCCCAGGACGACAGCAGGAGGCACCACAGGGATGAGTACCGCACCATTACAGTTTAGGGATGGCATGTAGGGTTACAGGTTTCAGAGTAGCAGCCGTGTTAGTCTGTATCCACAAAAAGAACAGGAGTACTTGTGGCACCTTAGAGACTAACAAATTTATTAGAGCGTAAGCTTTAGTGGACTACAGCCCACTTCTTTGGATGCATATAGGGTTACAGTTATAGTTATGTGTTAGTTTCAGGTTTAGGGAGGGGTACAGGGTTACAATTATGAGAACAGTTTATTTTTTTGAGTTAGGGATGGGGTATAGGGTTATTGTTACGTGTAGGGGTGAATTTTAGAGTTAAGGATGGGGTATAGGGCTATAGTTATGGGTAGGGGTTAGTTTTACGGTTAGGGATTGAGTACAGGGTTATATTTATGGGTAGGAGTAAGTTTTCGGGTTAGGGGTGGGGTATACGGTTACAGTTAGGGGTTAGTTTTAAGGTTAGGGATGGTGTTTAGCGTTACAGTTATGGTTAGGGGTTAGTTTTAGGGTTAGGGTTGGGGTACAGGGTTACGGTTATGAGTAGGGGTTAGTTTTAGGGATGGGGATGGAGTATAGCATTACAGTTATGGGTAGAGGTTAGTTTTAGGTTTAGGAATGGTGTATAGGGTTATAATTATAGTTAGGGGTTAGTTTTAGGTTTAAGGAGGGGGATAGGGTCACAGTTATGAAAAATTTACCACGTGTTGTGTTTGGATTAGAACAGCCTGAGGCTTTTTTATTACAAACATTCAGTGACAGACAACCAGCCTGTCTGCTCTTTTGAAAAAGGGAACACGGAAGCTTATATAGATTAAAGGGAACATTTAGTTGGGCATACTTTCTTATTAGTATATTTTATTATTAGGAATATAGAATAACAAGCTTTTCCTGTTATTTACAGGTTGTTTTTTTGCAGTTACATTTTTTAAGATTGGCTGTTGCAATTGTCTTAAAGTTGTAATTTTTTTAAACTTTTTTTTCCTGCCTTTTGACCACGTACAGTTATTTTGACCAGAGTTTGGGCCTACTTAATTTTTTCTTTACAATGCCTCCT
>NC_048322.1:5949302-6029823 GCF_013100865.1 Trachemys scripta elegans | reverse complement strand
GCGCTACTGACCTTAGCCGGCGCTCCCCTGCCTGAGGGGCGCGCTACTGACCTTTGCCGGCGCTCCCCTGCCTGAGGGGCGCGCTACAGACTCTGGCTGGCGGCCGCCCCGCCGCTAATTCCCCGCTGACGGAGGCGTGACCCAGGCTGGCCAGTGACCTCATAGCTCCCCACCGCCCCCTAGCGGGTAGGTGGGCCAACGCCGATCACAGTTACGTACACAGGGAAGGCTTATTTAGGACGTCCATGACTTTCCTACAACCCTCTTCAGCAAAAAGTGTCAACTAGTCTCAGAGAGAACAGCGCCGCTTACTCTGATGCTTCAGGTGAGGTGGTCGGACCAGTCAGTGGCTCATGACCCACCTTCAGGCGATGCGGAGGAGGGGAGGAAAGAGGTCATGGGAAAGAACTGTCTGAGGATGGGGAAAAGGATAATATATATATATATATGGAGATATCCTATCTCCTAGAACTGGAAGGGACCTTGAAAGGTCATTGAGTCCAGCCCCCTGCCTTCACTAGTAGGACCAAGTACTGATTTTGCCCCAGATTCCTAAGTGGCACCCCTCAAGGATTGAACTTACAACCTTGGGTTTAGCAAGCCAGTGCTCAAACCACTGAGCCATCCCTTCCCCCAGTAAGGTCACACACTCCTAGACCCAGGCAGGCCCCTCACCAGTCAAGCCATGCAGAACAAGTCTGCCTTGGTCTGGGCCCCCTTTCGGCCCTACTAGTTGTGGTCACAGGTTGCATTAGAGACATCTCACAAGTTGGTGGGCTTCACAGAGAGCTCTGGGTGTCCTCCTGTGACCCCCACTTACACTGGCACACACAGAGTCCTACCCAGCCATACATGTGGCTCTTTCCGGGGCAAACAGAAGGGCATCAGGCTTGTCTGGCAGCAAAAGGTCCGGATCCAGCATGCAACTCACTTAAAACCAGAGCCTACGGTCAGACCTCCACCGGAACCCAAAACAGAGATTTAAAAGGTCTCCTACCTTTCAGATGGGCCCGGGTCCAGTGGGGAACGGTGGGCCCGAGGTCCTCCGGTCCGGTGCTATGCTGTGGATCCAAGTCACGGCACAAAGAATTGTTGTGGAAAAATTTACCAGACGTTGTGTTTGGATTAGAACAGCCTGACGCTTTTTTATTATAAGCCTGGCTGCTCTTTTGAAAAAGGGAACACAAAAACGTATGTAGATTAAAGACAACATTTAATCACGCATACTTCCTTATTAATATGTTCCCTTATTAGGAATATAGCAAAAACAAGCTTTTCCTGTTATTTACAGGTTGTTCTTTTGCAGTAACATTTTTTTAAGAGTGGCAGTTGCAATTGTGTTAAAGTTGTAATTCTTTTTACTTTTTTTCTGCCTTTTGACCACGTTCACAGTTATTTTGAACAAAGTTTGGCCTACTTCTTTTTTTCTTTACAATGGGCTATTTTGAGGGTTAGGGACGGGTTATAGGGTTACAGTTATGAGTAGGGGTAAGTTTTATGGTTAGGAATGCAGCACAAGTCTACCTTTATGGGTAGGAGTTACTTTTAGGGTTGGGGTGGGGTATAGGGTTACATTTATAGGTAGGGATAAGTTTTACAGTTAGGGTTGGGTATAGGGTTACAGTTATGGGTACAGGTTAGTTTCATGGTTCGGGACAAGGTATAGGTTTATAGCTATGATTAGGGATTAGTTTCAGGGATGGGGTATAGGGTTACGGTTGTGGGTAAGGGTTAGTTTTAGGGTTAGGGATGGGGTATGGGGTTACAGTTATGGGTAGGGTTTAGTTTTGGGTTAGGGATGGGATATAGGTTTACATTTAATGTTAGGGGTTGGTTTTAGGGTGAGGGATGAGTTATAAGGATACAGTTATGGGTAGGGATTAGTTTTATGATTAAGGATGGGGTATAGGGTTACAGTTACTGGTAGGGGTAAGTTTTAAGGGTTAGGGGTGGAGTATAGGGTTACCTTTGTAGGTAGGGGTTAGTTTTAGGGTCAGGGATGTGTTATAGGGATGTGTAGGGGTTAGTTTCAGGGTTAGGGATTACAGTTATTGGGTTATAGCAGTGGTTCTTAACCTGGGAAGAACGCACCTCCTAGCGGTGTGATATGCCCTTTCTGGGGGTGTGCAATATGCCAGATTTTTAGAAAACATATAATTGAAAACACAAATTAAGCACTGGTACGTAAGTACAACTACTTTGTTTCATAAAACCTGTGTATTTATTATCATTGTACATTTTTAAATGATTACTTCATTAAATTTTAATTACAAAATTTATCTTTCTCTAGTCATCTCTTTTCTAAGATGAACACTCCCAGTCTTTTTAATCTCTCTTCACATGGAAGGTATTCCATACCCCTCCTCAGTCCAGCGGAGGGCAACAAAAATGATCAGGGGGCTGGGGCACATAACTTACGAGTAGAGGCTGAGGGAACTGGGCTTCTTTAGTGTGCAGAAAAGAAGAGTGAGGGGGGATTTGAGAGCAGCCGTCAACTACCTGAAGGGGGGTTCCAAAGAGGATGGAGCTCGGCTGTTCTCAGAGGTGGCAGATGACAGAACAAGGAAAAATGGTCTCAAGTTGCAGTGGCGGAGGTCTAGGTTGGATATTAGGAAAACCTTTCACTAGGAGAGTGATGAAGCACTGGAATGGGTTACCTAGGGAGGTGGTAGAATCTCCATCCTTAGAGGTTTTTAAGGCCCGGCTTGACAAAGCCCTGTCTGGGATGATTTAGTTGGGGTTGATTCCGCTTTGAGCAGGGGGTTGGACTAGATGACCTCCTGAGGTCTCTTCCAACCCTAATCTTCTATGATCTTTGTTGTACCTTTTCCAATTCCAATATATCTTTTTTGAGATGGTGCAACCAGAACTGCATGTAGTATTCAAGGTGTGAGCATACCATGGATTTATGTAGAGGCAATATGATATTTTCTTATTTATCCCTTTCTTAATGGTTCCTAACATTTTTTTAACTTTTTTTGACTGCTGCTGCACATTGAGTGGATGTTTTCAGAGAACTATCCACAATGACACCAAGATCTCCTTCTTGAGTGGTAACAGCTAAGTTAGTCCCCATCATTTGAATATATAGTTGGGATTATGTTTTCCAAGGTGCATTACTTTGCATTTATCAACACTGAAATTCATCTGCCATTTTGTCACCCACTTGTCTGGTTTTGGGAGATCCCTTTGTAACTCTCCGTAGTCTGCTTTGGACTTAACTATCTTGAGTAATTTAGTGGTGGTTGCAAACTATGCCACTCTGCCACCGGTCCCAGGACAGACCCTCAGGGGAAACCCGCTAATTACCTCTCCCCCCTGTGAAAACTGATCATTCATTCTATTGGAGAATAACAGAGTTCTCACTTTTTGTTTGGGTACAGCAAATCAGATACTTTATTTTCTCTCTATCAATTGCATAGAGGGAGAGAGTTAAACAGGTCTCTCAACAGGTAAACAATTACAGCAAGCATTTATACATTTGTTACAGACAGTAATGAGCAACAGCTGCATTTTGTTTATACATAGGTCATTCAGATATTTTGTTTTGCTCACCAATGTAGACTCTCAGGCCTGGTCTACACTACGAGTTTAGGTCGAATTTAGCAGCATTAAATCAAATTAAGGCTGGACACGTTCACACGACGAAGCCCTTTTTTTCAACTTAAAGGGCCCTTTAAACCGGTTTCTTTACTCCACCTCCGATGAGGGGATTACAGCTAAAATAGGCCTTTGCGGGTCGGAATTGGGGTAGTGTGGATGGAATTCGATGTTATTGGCCTCCGGGAGCTATCCCACAGTGCTTCATTGTGACCGCTCGACAGCACTCTCAACTCAGATGCACTGACCAGGTAGACAGGAAAAGCCCTGCGAACTTTTGAATTTCATTTCCTGTTTGCCCAGCGTGGAGAGCACAGGTGACCACGCAGAGCTCATCAGCACAGGTAACCATGATTCATAGACTCATAGACTTTAAGGTCAGAAGGGACCATTATGATCATCTGGTTTGACCCCCTGCATGATGCAGGCCACAAAGCCGTCCCTACCCTTCCCCTTGACTCTGCTGTTGAAGTCCCCAAATCCTGTGGCTTAGAGACTTCAATTGGCAGAGAATCCTCCTGCTAGCGATCCCTGCCCCATGCTGCGGAGGAAGGCGAAAAACCTCCAGGGCCTCTGCCAATCTACCCTGGAGGAAAATTCCTTCCTGACCCCAAATATGGTGATCAGTAAAACCCCGAGCATGATGGAGTCCCAGGATCGCAAAAGAGCTCCATCATGGACTGAACGGGAGGTACGGGATCTGCTCGCCATATGGGGAGATGAATCAGTGCTAGCTGAACTCCGTAGCAGTAAACGAAATGGCAAAATATTAGAAAAGGGCTCAAAGGCCATGAAGGACAGAGGCCATAACAGGGACGCACAGCAGTGCCGCGTGAAAATTAAGGAGTTAAGGCAAGCCTACCACAAAGCCAGAGAGGCAAATGGAAGGTCCAGGGCAGAGCTGCAAACATGCCGCTTCTACGCAGAGCTGCATGCGATGCTAGAGGGTGCAGCCACCACTACCCCAACCGTGAGTTTTGACTCCATCAATGGAGAAACATGTAACAGGGAAGTGTGTTTGGTGTACGAGGAAGATGAGGATGAAGACAATGAAGATAGCTCACAGCAGAAAGGAAGCGGAGAAACCGGTTTCCCCAACAGCCAGGATATGTTTATCACCCTGGACCTGGCACCAGTAACCCCTGAACTCACCCAAGGCGTGCTCCCAGACCCTGAGGGCACACAGGGGACCTCTGGTGAGTGTACCTTTGTAAATATTACACATGGTTTAAAAGCAAGCGTGTTTAATGATTAATGATTAATTTGCCCTGGCAATCGCAGCCAGTACAGCTACTGGAAAAGTCTGTTAACGTGTATGGGGATGGAGCAGAAATCCTTCAGGGACATCTCCAGAAAGCTCTCCTTCATGTACTCCCAAAGCCTTTGCAAAAGGTTTCTGAGGAGGGCTACCTTATCCTGTCCGCCATGGTAGGACACTTGACCACGCCAGGCCAGTATCACATAGTCTGGAATCATTGCATAACAAAGCATGGCAGCATATGGTCCCGGTGTTTGCTGGCATGCAGACAACATCCATTCCTTATCTCTCTTTGTTATCCTCAGGAGAGTGATATCATTCATGGTCACCTGGTTGAAATGGGGTGATTTTATTAATGGGACATTCAGAGGTGCCCGTTCCTGCTCGACTGAACAGAAATGGTCCCCGCTGTTAGCCACGCGGTAGGGGGGAGGGGTGAAGGGATCATCCCAGAGAATTGGGTGTGTGGGGGTTGGGGTAGTTGGGTTTGTGCTGCATGTTAAAGGAGGGGCTGTGGTTTCCGGGTTTACATTACAAACCCATTTTAAATAGCCAACCCAACGGGTGCTTGATATGGGAAATGAGGGCGCTACTGTTTGAAACCATTCCCACATGTTAAGAAGGTTAAAAAAGCCAAAAGACTGTGGCTTACCATGGCTGCATGCAAGCCGAAATCTGTTGCCTATCACTCCGTGAGTGATCTCTCATGCCAAACCAGCAGGCCCTCAATATAAGAGGAAAAATGCGACCTTGTAAGGAAAGCACGTGTGCTGTGTAATGTGAACAGCAAAATTTAACGTGAAAGAGTGTACCCATTGTTCTCTAAAATGTGTCTTTTTTTAACCACCTCTCCCTTCTCCTCCACCAGCTGCAAATGTTTCTCCTTCGCAGAGGCTAGTGAAGATTAGAAGGAGAAAACGGCGGACTCGGGATGATATGTTCTTGGAGCTTCAGAGGTCCTCCCACGCTGAAAGAGCACAGCAGAATGCGTGGAGGCAGTCAATGTCAGACTACAGAAAAGCACAATATGAACGAGAGGAGAGGTGGCGGGCTGAATCGCGGGATGAACAGAGCAAGTGGTGGGCTGAAGATGATAGGTGGCGTCAGCTTTCAGACAGAAGGCAAGAGTCGATGCTCCGGCTGCTGGAGTATCAAACTGATATGCTCCAGCGTATGGTTGAGCTGCAGGAAAGGCAGCAGGAGCAGAGACCGCCGCTACAGTCCCTGTGTAACCAACAGCCCTCCTCCCCAAGTTCCATAGCCTCCTCACCCAGACGCCCAAGAATGCGGTGCGGGGGGGGGGCCCTCCAGCCACCCAGTCACTCCACCCCAGATGATTGCCCAAGCATCAGAAGGCTGGCCTTCAATAAGTGTTAAAGTTTTAAACAGCAGTGTGTCCTTTTCCTTCCCTCCTCCCCCACCCCTCCTGGGCTACCTTGGCAGTTATCCCCCTAGTTGTGTGATGAATTGATAAAGAATGCATGAATGCGAAGTAACAATGACTTTATTGCCTCTGCAAGCGGTGCTCGAAGGGGGGAGGGGAGGGTGGGGTGGTTAGTTTACAGGGAAGTAGAGTGAACCGGGTGGGGGGGGGGGCGGAGGGTTCATCAAGGAGAAACAAACAGAAGTTTCACACTGTAGCCTGGCCAGTTTTTCAAAACTGGTTTTCAAAGCTTCTCTGATGTGCACCACGCCCTGCTGAACTCTTCTAACCACCCTGGTGTCTGGCTGCATGTAATCAGTGGCCAGGCGATTTGCCTCAATCTCCCACCCCACCATAAATGTCTCCCCCTTACTCTCACAGATATTGTGGAGCACACAGCAAGCACAGTAATAACAATGGGGATAATGTTTTTGCTGAGGTCTGAGCGAGTCAGTTCCACCACCATTTGGCACTTGCTCAGCCTGTAGTTGAACAGGTCCTGACTACTGTCCAGGCTGCCTGTGTACGGCTTCATGAGCCATGGCATTAAGGGGTAGGCTGGGTCCCCAAGGATCACGATAGGCATTTCAACATCCCCAACTGTTATTTTCTGGTACGGGAAGAAAGTCCCTTCCTCTAGCTTTCGAAACAGACCAGACTGCCTGAAGACACGAGCATCATGTACCTTTCCCGGCCATCCCACTTTGGTGTTGGTGAAACGTCCCTTGTGATCCACCAGGGCTTGCAGCAGCATTGAAAAGTACCACTTGCGGGTTATATACTTGGTGGCTTGGTGCTCCGGTGTCAAGATAGGGATATGGATTCCATCTATTGCCCCACCACAGTTTGGGAATCCCATTGCAGCAAAGCCATCCACTATTGCCTGCACGTTTCCCAGAGTCACTATCCTTAATATCAGCAGGTCTTTGATTGCCCTGGCAACTTGGATCACAGCAGTCCCCACAGTAGATTTGCCCACTCCAAATTGATTCCCGACTGACCGGTAGCTGTCTGGCGTTACAAGCTTCCACAGGGCTATCGCCACTCGCTTCTCAACTGTGAGGGCTGCTCTCGTCCCGGTATTCTGGCACTTCAGGGCAGTGGAAAGCAAGTCACAAAGTTCCATGAAAGTGCCCTTACGCATGCGAAAGTTTTGCAGCCACTGGGAATCATCCCACACCTGCAACACTATGTGGACGCACCAGTCTGTGCTTGTTTCCCGGGTTCTGAATCAGCATTCCGTGGCATGAACCTGCCCCAGTAACACTATGATTTGCACATTGCTAGGGCCTGTACCTTATGAGAGGTCTATGTCCATGTCAATTTCCTCATCACTCTCGTCGCTGCTCTGCAATCGCCTCATCGGCTGGTCCTGGTTTTGCTTTGGCATGTCCTGGCTCTGCATATACTCCAGGACAATGCGCGTGGTGTTCATAGTGCTCATAATTGCTGTGGTGATCTGAGCGGGCTACATGATCCCAGTGCTATGGCGTCTGGTCTGAAAAAAGGTGCGAAACTATTGTCTGATGGAGGGAGGGAGGGGCGAGTGATGACATGGCGTACAGGTACAGGGAATTAAAATCAACAAAGGTGGCTGTGCATCAGGGAGAAACACAAACAACTGTCACACAGAATGGCCCCCCCAAAGATTGAACTCAAAACCCTGGGTTTAACAGGCCGTTGATTTCACAGAGGGAGGGGGAAGCAAATGAATACAGAACAAAACTGGTCCATCTATTTTTTAGATCTTAAGCTGGCAGCAGACAGTGCAGCATGACTGATAGCCATCGGCATCTTCTGGGTGCTTGGCAGAAGATGCTGTACTACGACTGCTAGCCATCATCGTCAAGATGGTTCAATAGGACTGCCGGCAGGACTGAGTCTCCAGGAGACAAAACATGTCTACCGAGGTGCCTCTGATTGAACTGGAATACGATGATGATCGATACCAGTCGTAATACACCATCTACTGCCAAAAGGCAAGGGGCTGCTGCTGTGTAGCAATGCAGTACCACGTCTGCCAGCACCCAGATGACATATGGTGACGGTGAGCTGAGCGGGCTCCATGCTTGCCATGGTATGTTGTCTGCACAGGTAACCCAGGTAAAAAGGCGCAAATCGATTGTCTGCCGTTGCTCTGATGGAGGGGGAGGGGCCTGACAACACGTACCCAGAACCCCCCGCGACACTGTTTTTGCATCTTCAGGCATTGGGATCTCAATCCAGAATTCCAATAGGCGGCGGAGACTGCAGGAACTCCCACAGTGCAATGCTCCGGAAGTCGACGCTAGCCTCGGTACTGTGGACGCGGTCCGCCGACTTAATGCACTTAGAGCATTTTATGTGGAGACACACGCAATCGACTGTATAAAACCGATTTCTACAAAATCAGTGTGACGGGTTGGATCACAGAAACCCCCTTGGGAGCTGCCACCCGATGTGCAAAGACTACCCCTGCTTCTGTTTTCCCTGCCAGCTCAGGACTCCAGCACCCTGTCTTGCTGAGCCAGACACTCCCGTCTGGCTCCAGACACAGACCCAGGGTCTGAATCACTTGTCCCGAAGCTGCAAGTTTACCTGAAAATAGCTCGCAGTAGCGTGCTTGTCTTTAGCACTCAGATGCCCAACTCCCAATGGGGTCTAAACCCAGATAAATCCGTTTTACCCTGCATAAAGTTTATGCAGGGCAAACTCATAAATTGTTCGCCCTCTATAACACTGATAGAGAGATATGCACAGTTGTTTGCTCCCCCAGGTATTAATACATACTCTGAGTGAATTACTAAATAGAAAGTGATTTTATTAAATACAGACAGTAGGATTTAAGTGGTTCAAAGTAGTAACAGACAGAACAAAGTAAGTCACCAAGCAAAATAAAATAAAATGCGCAAATCTATGCCTAATCAAACTAAATGCAGATAATCTCACCCTCAGAGAGGCTTCAGTAAGTTTTTCTCAGACTGGACATCTTCCAGGCCTGGGCACAATCCTTTCCCCTGGTACAGCTCTTGTTGCAGCTCAGGTGGTAGCTAGGGGATTCTTCATGATGGCTCCTCTCCCTCTCTCTTCTCTTCCCCCCTTTATATATCTTTTGCATAAGGCGGGAACTCTTTGTCTCTCTGGGTTTCCACCCCCCCTCACTGGAAAAGCACAGGTTAAAGATGGATTCCAGTTCAGGTGACACGATCACATGTCACTGCAAGACTTCATTACTCACTTGCCAGCACACACACATACAGGAAGACTCACAGGTAAATACAGCCATCTGCAGACAATGGGAGTCATCAAGATTCCAAACCATCATTAATGGTCCACACTTTACACAATTACAATAGGCCCTCAGAGTTACATTTTATATTTCTAGTTTTAGATACAAGAGTGGTACATTTATACAAATCAGATGATCATACTCAGTAGATTATAAGCTTTGTAATGATACCTTACAAGAGACCTTTTGCATGAAGCATATCCCAGTTACGTTACATTCACTTATTACCGTATTTTCTCTAAAACCAGCTCAGTTACATTATATTGACTTATTATCAAGTTTTTATAAAACCATATAGACTGCATAACATCACAATCAGCTTCTATAAATTCGACCTAATTTCGTAGTGTAGACATACCCTTAGTCTACATTCCATATTATCTACACAAGGTCGCAACAACTTCTCACACAGTTCTTTCCCACTTGCCTCACACATTCCTCGCTTCTACAAATCTCGCGTTATTAGGGTTACAGTTAGCCTGACTCTTGCTAACGAACTGTTGTGCATTGCAATCCCTTTCCTGTCAGTTCTTTCTCTGCTTCCACAGCCCCCCCTTTTGTACTACTAGTACAACAAACATTTTCAAATCTCTATTTGCATTAAGTCTTGGAATTCATATTTTACTTCAGATGCTTCAATTTTAGGGGTTTTGATTGGATGTAATGACAATGCATGATGAGCATGGACATGAAAGGTACTACTATTATTACATCCTCAACAATAACATAATCCTAAACTAACTAATAGCAATACAAGCAATAACATTCCCATAGCAATAATATGATGGGGTTTTTGTACAGTTTTAGTCATAAAGCACAATACGTCATACTTAGTGCATAAAATAGACACTCTGTAAGCTGTATGAAAGGAATACTTTTCAACTTGACATATCTATTGAAGCATTGTTTCAGAGTAGCAGCCGTGTTAGTCTGTATCTGCAAAAAGAACAGGGGTACTTGTGGCACCTTAGAGACTAACAAATTTATTAGAGCATAAGCTTTCGTGGACTACAGCCCACTTTGAAGGGGTCAACAATCATGTGGACAAGGGAGATCCAGTGGACATAGTGTACTTAGATTTCCAGAAAGCCTTTGACAAGGTCCCTCACCAAAGGCTCATGTAAATTAAGCTGCCATGGGGTAAAAGGGAAGGTCCTTTCATGGATTGAGAACTGGTTAAAATACAGGAAACAAAGGGTAGGAATTAATGGTAAATTCTCAGAATGGAGAGGGGTAACTAGTGGTGTTCCCCAAGGGTCAGTCCTCGGACCGATCCTATTCAACTTATTCATAAATGATCTGGAGAAAGGGGTAAACAGTGAGGTGGCAAAGTTTGGAGATGATACTAAACTGCTAAAGATAGTGTGACAGACCCAGACCAGTGGGGTACAGGAGTCTGGTAGAGGGCAAATATACTGGTCACTGAATGAGTAGTTTCCTGTTCCCTGAGTGACCAGACCTATTGGGATCCAAGAAGTGGGAGGGCGAAGCCCGCCCACTGCTAAAGGATCCCCCCCAGCCTAAGGGGGGGTCCACAGGACCTGGAGACCAAAAAATTACGGGGGACAACTAATAAAAAAACAGGGACAGGAGTGAGGTCAAAGGGTCAAACGAAGCGAACCAGATGGGGACACTGAGCAGAGAACCCCAGACAGCGCCCACTGCTCCTCGAAGGCGTCAAGGGAGCCAGTGGACGCAGCCCAGAGGAACTCTGCCCAGATACGTGAAAGAACGGAGGACCTGAAATACGCCCCACAGTCACAGGAAACTCCATCAGCCAACCTCCTCACTCTGGTTTTATAGATGGCCAGTTTCGCTAGGGCCAGAAGGAGGTTGACCAGGAGGTCCTGCGACTTTGTGGGGAGACTGATAGGGAGTGCATAAATAAAAAGGTGAGGAGAAAAGTGCAACCAAAATCTTAAGAAAACATCCGTGAGGAGCCGGAATAGGGGCTGCAGCCTGGCGCACTCCAGGTAAACATGCCAGGACCAGGGTGTTGAGCCGGTACCAGAGCATGGACAGGACTAGTTGATTGAGCACCAGTGCTCTCCCTCGAAGGGAGAGACACCGGAGTAGTCCTGTCCATTTCTGGAGCCGCTCCGACACTCTGCCCTCTAAACCTAGCCAGTTCTCCGGTGGAAACGGATGCGTGGCAGAAAGGTAAACGCCGAGATAGAGCAGCGGACCTGCGCTCCACCGGATGGCCTAAAACGCGGGTGGGAGGGAGCTCGCCTGCCACCCATCCCCTACCACCAGGCCAGAGCTCTTGACCCAGTTAACCCGGGCGGAGGAGGCCTCCGAATATATGTCTGGCAAGCCTCCACCTGCACCAAGTCGCCCGGGCCCTGGACCACGAGGAGCACGTCGTCGGCGTACGCCGACAGGACCAGCCGCAGCTCTGGCTCCCGCAGCACCAACTCTGCCAACCTCCTACAGAGGAGACAGAGGAAGGGCTCGATCGCCAGAGCATACAGCTGTACTCCTCGCCCGAAGCTGACCGGTTCGGTCAGGGTCCAGTTGAGCCTGACCAAACACACTGCGGAGGCGTACAGCACCTGGAGAAAACCCACAAACTGGGGCCCGAAGCCAAACGCTCGCAGAGTGCCCAGGAGATACCCGTGGTCCACCCTGTCGAACGCCTTCTCCTGATCCAGGGACAGGAGGGCGAATGACAGACCATCCCTACACTCGAGTTCCAAAAGGTCCCGGACCAGATACAAGTTGTTGAAGATGGTGCGGCCCAGGATGGTGTAGGTCTGGTCTGGTCGGATCACGTCCACCAACATGGACCCTAGCCGCAGCAAGATGGCCTTCGCTACGATTTTATAGTCCGTGCTGAGGAGCGAGATGGGACGCCAATTCCGTAAATCGCGGAGGTCCCCCTTCTTTGGCAATAAGGTCAGCACGGCTCGCCTGCACAAAAGAGGGAGGACCCCGCCCTGCAAGGACTCGGCCCAGACGGTGACAAGGTCCGGGCCGAGGACGTCCCAAAACACGCGGTAGAACTCCACGGTCAGCCCGTCCATGCCTCGAGATTTATTGGTGGGCATGCGGCGGAGGGCTTCCGAGAACTCGGCCAGAGTGAGAGGCAGCTCCAGCCAGTCTCGGTCGCCCGCGCTGACCGATGGGAGTTCATCCCAGAGCATTCTGCAAGCGTTAGGATCGGTCGGATCCGGGGAGAAAAGACCTGCGTAGAAGGCCCTGGCCCTCCCGCACATTTCCGCCAGATCCGTGAGGGGGGTGCCGTCCTCTGCTAGAAGGCAGGTGACATGCTTTTTAGCCCCCCTCTTTTTCTCCAGGGCGTAGAAGAAGCGGGAACCGCGATCCATCTCCCAAAGGAGGCGGATGCGGGATCGAACAAAGGCACCTCGGGCCCGATGGTCCTCAAGGGTCTGCAGCTCTTCCCGCTTCTCCCGGCATGCTCCGCAGAGGGATGGATCACCGGGGCTGGCGGCCAGACGCCTCTCCAGCTCTAAGACCTCCCGTTCCAACTGCCCTATCGCCGCATCCCTCCGTCGGCTGGCGCCCCGGGTGTAGTCACGGCAGAAGAGCCGGGCGCGCACCTTCCCCAGGTCCCACCACCATCGCGCCGAGGGAAAGGAACGCCGCTGCCCTCGCCAGGCTAGCCAGAACTCCTGGAAGGACGCCACGAAGCCCACATCCTCCAACAAGCTATTATTAAAGTGCCAATAGGCCGGCCCCGGCCTCTCTGCGCAGAGAGAGGCTGTCACGGTGGCTAGATGGTGATCTGAAAAAGGGGCTGGCCGGACGCTGGAGGAGTGGGCCCGAGAAAGATGGAAGCGTGACATACAGATGCGGTCCAACCGGGAGTGGTATGACCGATGGACCTCCACCCGGACAAAAGTGAATGTCGAAACGTCATCCGGGTGGTGGTCGCACCAGACATCCACCAGGGAGTGATGTTTGACGATCTCCCGGAGGACGTCCGCGGCGGCCTGGTGCTGCTCGGTCCCCGAGCGGTCCCGTTCCTCAAGGGTGGCGTTAAAGTCCCCGCCCAGGACCAGGCACTCGCGAGGATCCAAGGTGCCGAGGAAGGTGGACGCCTGCTGATAAAAACACAACCTCTCCGGGCCCAGTGTTGGGGCATAAACGTTGACGAGATTAACCACAAGCCCCTCCATGTGGACCCGGAGGTGCAGCAGGCGGCCCGGCACACCCTCGGTGACCCCCAGCACCTCAGGCCGTAGGTCGGGGGAGAACAGGGTCGCCACTCCAGCCGTACGAACTGTGAGGTGGCTAAAATAGACCCTGTCTCCCCACTCCAGCCGCCAGCTAGCTTCAGCGGCCGGATCAGTATGGGTCTCCTGCAGGAAAATTACAGAGTACCCCCCGCCGAAGGAAGGAGAGCACCTGGCACCTGCGGAGGCCCATCCTACAGCCCCGGGTGTTTAATGTTGCGAAGATGATCGGTGCCACGAGGAGGGCTGCGGGGGATCCTCGCTAACAGAGACATCCACGGCCTCCGTCGGGCCGCGCAACAATCCGTGACCTACCCCATAAGCGATTAAGGAGTCACGGAAGAGGCAGACCCGTTGGTAGGCCGCGGCGGCCTGCCTCCCGGTCCTCTTACCCTCCCCCATGAGGGCCCTCGCAGCCCGGAGGATCTGATGGAAATCCCCCCATCGCTGGAGTGCAAGCTGTACCTTGTTGCGGGAGCCACGGACGTCCTCAAGGAACTCCCGTAGCTCCTCTCTCAGCATATGGGGGGGTGGGGTTATTGATCTATGGCTATCCCCCAGCTGGGCCCCGTCACAGCCCCGTGGCCCACCGAGACGGGCAAGCAGGGGGCAGACCCTCGACGTGGCGTCCGATGGGCTGGCGCCACGTGGCCTGTCTCAGACCCTGGCTCAATGTGGGGCGGCGGAGGGAAAATAGCAGCCCCTGGTGGGTCGGGACAGGGAAAAACAAAGGCCGCTCCTTGGGGGTCATCCTCTGGGATATGGAAGGAGACAACCCCAGGGGCGGCAATAGCATCATGGGAAGTGGAGGGGACAGGGACGGGGTCGATGACAGGGGCAGCGTCGGAGTCAGGAATAGGGACAGGGGAAGGGGCGATAGTGGGATCGGGGGCCTCAGCAGCCAGGCCACTGGGTGGGGGGTGGCATCCCACAGAGGGGCTCAGGGATTTGCAGGGGGGGAGGTGGGCCCTCGGCGATGCCGGACTCGTGCTCCAAGGCAGATGGTAAGGCCACGGCATCCGTAGGTGGAGAATCAACGATGGGGCCCCCACCCGGAAAGGAGGTCGGCTGTCCCTCAGCCATGAGGGAGTCCCCTGGCGACTCGGGTCCCGGTTGCGTGGCACTGGCCGTCGCCTCAAGAGGTTCGGCGGCCGCTAGCGGGGTGCCATCTGCAGCTGGGATGGTGAAAGAGTCCAGGGGTTCCTCGGAGGTGGGAGTGGAAGCAGTGGGTAAGGGGATGGAATACGGGGAAAGGGGGGGCCAAGGCAAGGTCGCTCAGATCGAGGCCCGCTGGCAGAGGGTCGTCCTCCCCCTGGGTAACCGGGGTCAGACCCAGGGCCTCGATCTCCTCATAAATGGAAGGGAGATCACCTCCCACCACCCCAGGGCTCTCACCTCCTGCACCCGAAGCGACGCTCGCCTTGGTGTGTGCAAGGGCTTCAGATTGTAAGGGGGCGAGAGGGGCTCCATCAGGGGCTTCCATAGGAAGGGACACCGGAGGAGGGGTAGTGATTTCCTCCGATGCTGCCACGTCTTCCCTAGCCGGCAATGGTGGACAAAACCCACCCGGGGGCAAAGCGGAAGGCTCAGCATCAGTTCCCCCCTTCCTGGTCTTCCGGGGGGCTACCGCATCAGATGGAAGGAGCGGAGCTCAAGCCTTCCACTTGCCCCGCTTCCCCTGTACTAAGGACCAGCCCTCCATGGCATCATCCGGGGGCTGGCTAACAGGAGTTGGGTCAGGGAGTAAGAGCAAAGGCTTAGGGACTCAGGGAGGCAATGGTGGGGCAGCATGTAGGAGGGAGGATTCTCTCTGGGGCATGCCCTCTTCTATGCCCGGCGATATCCCTACCTCACCCTCCTCCACAGGCCCCGCCAGATCGCAGGCGGCAGAGGCGGGGCCCTCTCGCTCGTCTGGGCGCACCGGGGGAGATACCCCTTGGGCCCGAGCGGGAGCATTGGTGGGCCGGAAAGGAGGAGGGGCGGCTTCGGGCGCGAGGCAGCTAGGGACGCCGGCGATGACGGGGCCGGCGCCCTGCTGGGGCTCGGGGGTCCCGGATGTCCCTCCATGCTGGGCCAAAGGGCAGTCCCTCCAGACGTGTCCCATCGCCCGGCAGAGGTAGCACCAAGCCTCCCCCGTTGAATAATGCACCCGGTAGCGGGCCCCCTGGTAGGGGACCAAGAAAGACCCCTCGAGCGCCTCACCGTCACGTGCCGCCTGCGGCAGTTGTAACTGTACCTGCCGGCGGAACAAGAGGACGTGACGGAGGGCGGGGTCTTTGCAGCCCAATGGGAGAGGGCTGACCACAGAGATCGGCCTCCCCAGGGCAGAGAGGGCGGGTAACAGGGCGGCATTTGGAAGGAAGGGAGGGACAGAAATCAGGACCAGTCGGGCGCCCAGGTCTTCTAGCGGCTCCAGGGGGACATACACGCCCCCCACCGCCAGGCCCTTCTCCACTGCCTCCTGGGCGGCGGCCTCCGATGCTAGGAAGAAGACGACCTTTCCGTACATTTTGGAGGCCGCCACAATGGCCATGGGCCCCACCACCCTCGCCAACGCCCGCACGTAGGTCTCCACATGGGGCGAGGCGGGTACTAGGAGTCAACGGACGCCGTGCTTCCTGGTCAAGGTGGGGAAGGGGCCCCGGCTGCTATAGATGGTAGCAGAGGTGGTGGATGGGGGAGATGACGTGGTGGCAGGCGGGGGGGCCGCCGCCACCTGGGCATATGCCCTGGGAGCTGGGGGTGGGACACCCATAGAGCTGGTGGAGGGAACAGCAGGGAGTGATGCCGCAGCCTGTTGCGGGGCCGTGGCAGTGGGGGCACTCCCTGCCATGGAGGGCCTGGCTTTTTTAGCCGGGCCTTTACCCTTCTTTGTGCCCTGGCCCTTCCTGCCGGCTGGGGGGACTCCCCCAGAGTCAGAGGGGGCAAGGGACGTGGCAGCAGCGGAGGTTACCTCGTTACCCACTGCTGCCAGCGCTCCAGCAGAGATGGTAGTAGGTGGCTCGGCAGTGGCGGTTGAGGTAGTGGCTGGGGGGATGATGGTGGGGCGGGTGGAGGAGGGGCAGCAGGGTCTGCCCGAGGGGTCTCATTCTCCTCGTCCCCTGCCATAATGAGAATGGGGGGAGAGCAATCACTGGAGGGGGGGAGGAAAAGGGGAAGCAGGTCAACCACTCCTCCCTGCTAGGCTGTAGGCAGGGGAGGAGGGCGCCAAAAAGGGGGGGGTGGATGGGGGGAGCTATCAAGGGCTAGGGGCAGTCACTGACTCAGGGAAGGTTTCCGGCTCCTCTTGTTGCACCAAGGAAGGGAGGAAATAACAGCATTGGGGGGGGTGCAGTGAGATAGAATTAAACTAAAACGGGGAGTAGCACAAGCGCATAGGAGGGGACATGGGCGCACGAGGGGAGGGGTTAATCAGGGCAAGGGGACCGCAGGGGGAAGGGAGCAACCAGGTGGGAAATGGGGCAGAGGAACCACGGGGCTCGCTTCAGAGGCTGGGGCGGGTCAAACAAAGGCTTCAGAGGGAAAGGGCGGGGCAGGCAAACAAACTGGAGCTAGCGAGGGGCTGGGGCAAAAGGCAGCAAGGGGCAAATGGGTAGGCAGCAGGGGCAAAGCTGGGGGCTTGTTGCAGGGGGAGAGGGTCAGTCAAAAAGGGGGGGGGTACGTGCACCCATGTGCGCTTGCAACGAAAAAGAAAGTCCTTGGAAGCTGGCTGCTGTATCAGGCCCAATGGTGGCAACAGGGCGTAGCAAGCCTAGGTGAGCAGCTGAAATCCCAGAGGTAGGAGCTTGAGGTAGATGGTAAGTAGCCAGTGGGGTTGGTGGAGGGGGCAGCAATGATGGTGGTGGTGGGGGTCAGGGGGACACACAGACAGACCAGGGGGCAGGCTCCACGCCACACCCCGTGTCCCACAAACACAGTCTAGACCCCCACCACAAGAGCACAGTTCAAAAGTTACTCAGTCCGTGAAAACCCCCTCCACAGTGGTCTGTTCTTACATGCTCCTCTACTGGCAAATGGTCATCTTCTCCTTCTCCTCCTCCTCGGGGCTTCTACAGCTCCCAGCAGCAAACACAGCAGCTTTAGGCGGCAGTCTGGTGGCCAGCAGAAAGGATCCCTCTCAGGTGGTGGTGGTGTCCTCAGCAGCAGGAGCAATGGCAGGCTCCCTCCCTCCCCTCCTCCGGGGAGTGGGCCAGTAGCCCCCCCCCCCAAGGGGCTGTAACTGGAGCAGCAACAACCAAGGGGGGCGGGGTCTAGCAGCCAGCAAGTAGCAGAGATGCGGGGGGGGGCGGGGGTTAGTCCAGCCAGGGGAGTAGCTGGAGCAGCAGCAACAGACAGCAGTTGTAGGGAAAACCCAGGGCCTAGAAGCAGGAGGAGCAGCTCTCTACCTTCCTCCCTCCAGGCCAGTAGGGTACAGGAGTCTGGTCGAAGGTAAACACCCTGGTTACTGGCTGAACAGTTGTCTGTTCTCTGAGCGACCAGAGCAGGGGCTGCACTAGAGTAAGCAGGAACCTGCTAGAACCAGTTAAGGCAGGCAGGCTAATTAGGACACCTGGAGCCAATTAAGAAGAAGCTGCTAGAATCAATTAAGGCAGGCTAATCAGGGCACCTGGGCTTTAAAAAGGAGCTCACTTCAGTTTGTGGGGTGAGTGTGAGGAGCTGGGAGCAAGAGGCACAAGGAGCTGAGAGGGAGAGGGTGTGCTGCTGGAGGATTGAGGAGCACAAATATTATCAGACACCAGGAGGAAGGTCCTGTGGTGAGACTAAGGAAGGTGTTTGGAGGAGGCCATGGGGAAGTAGCCCAGGGAGTTGTAGCTGTCATGCAGCTGTTACAGGAAGCACTATAGACAGCTGCAGTCCACAGGGCCCTGGGCTGGAACCCGGAGTAGAGGGCGGGCCCGGGTTCCCCCCAAACCTCCCAATTGACCTGGACTGTGGGTTTTTCCAGAGGGGAAGGTCTCTGGGCTGTTCCCCAACCCACATGGTGAATCTCTGAGGCAAGAAAATCCACCAATAAGCGCAGGACCCACCAAGATAGAGCAGGAACTTTGTCACAGATCCCAATTCGACCTCAGAGCTTCATCGCATGTGATGGCTTCCACTCTGAGGAATTACGAATGAGAGGCTCAGTTCCATCCACACACCTAATGCCAAAATGTATAAGACAGAAATTCATTAACCGGTTAACCAGAACAGAACCAGACCAGAACCAGATAGTGTCTCTTTATCCTATTAGGACTCACCTTATCGGAACACGAACCCCAGGGGCTGCGGTGAAGCAGAGAAAAGGGGTGAAACCCCCCGATGGCGCCATTTCCAGTTTGCCGCAGCCGTCCAGAGTCCAATGTCTGAGCTAGGAGACTCCCTTGCCTTAAACATTCTTACTCACAAGGCTATCCGAGTCCTCCCTCGTGAGGCTTACCACCTGGGCAAAACGCATGGCCCATTGGTGTTTAACTATTCAATTTTGTTTTGTGGCAAATATACTGCTGTTAAAAAAAATAAATTTTGACAAGTCCCTGAAGAACCGGTACTTGCTTAGCCAGTGCTTCCTTTTCTGCCTAGAAGTCCTGTCTCAAGGCTTGCAACTTGCCCTGGGCGTAGGTTTGAGTTGCTGCCTGGTTCATGATCTATGCTCTTAATTGCTCAATTCTACTTATCAAGTACACAACTCTTCCCTTTTCTCCAACTTCTCTATTGCCCAGTCTTGCTACGACTGGGGTAGATCCACCTGACACCCTTCCCGGTCAACCGGGGTGGAAAGAGGAATGCTAAATCCCTCTCCGGTTCTCAGACTTACTGCGGCTGAGAATAGGCACACTTTCATACTCACACACGTACGTCCAGACTGGCCACGTCTGTGTATAACGTTCAGAGAAGGTGCTGTGCAATCTCCAACTTGCTTCCTCTTTTGGGAGGGCAGGTCTTTTACACCCTGAGGTCTCCTGTGGAGTCTTTTCAGTGATTCCAGTCCAGGCCGGCTGCCTGTGGCTTCTTCAGCTTCCCCAAACCACGCCGGCTCCAGGGTCGCAAAGGCAGACTGTTGGATCTCACTGGACAGTTAAGCTTTGCAAATGTAATCTCAGCACTGTAACTTGGATTGCCTTTGGTTTGACTATGTCTATATTTTTTTCCACAGCCAGCTGGGGCCAAAAGCAGTTTTTCTTTGTACTTAGCCTGGTCTACATTGATTCTTGACCTTGAACGCAGAGCAACTTTCTCTCTATCTCTGGACCAAGCTGAATTTCAAATTAACCCGTTTCTTTCCTCAATAGACAAATTGCTCCCATTGTGTGTCAGAGGCTTTTTGGTGATTAAAAGCTCCTCTGAGATGTATGATCTTATCTAGATTGAAGGTACCTTCTAGTGGGCATTGTTTAGATGGATTTTCATGCGTGTAATGATTCCAATTCTCTAAATACCTGCAGGTTTTAGGACCATAATGTATGTACATGAAATCAGATGGGATACCCTTAGGGGGTGAGAGGGAATCCTTAGACTGTCCCCCACCCATTTTCCAATCACACACACAGGGACGATGCCCTGTCCGCTCTAGCGGCACATAAACTAAGGATCTCTCCCTACCGGGTACTCACACAGGAGAGGCTAACAAGGATGGCCACGACCCTCCTACACCTCCCTTCAGCAAAGAGCGTCGGCTAGTCTCGGAGAGACGGCGCCGCTTACTCTGTTGCATCCAGTGAGATGATCAGACTGTCAGTGGCTCACACAGAGAGGAAAAGGGGGAGGGAAGATGGGTTCACACATTCCAGGTAGCTTCCTTGCCGGACGATGCCAGGCCGAGTTAGCCCACCATGGGTTGGATCTCCTAAAAGATCCACTAGTTACTGGGCTTGTGTTACAGTAGTTCTGGTCACGAGCCAGAAGACTTTGCAGAGTACTCTGGGCATCTTTCGGTAACTCTCAATTCACACTGATGTACACCCCCCCCGCCCAAGGCCTCTATTTCCGGTACTATTCCCAAGTACCACGATGCATCTACACTATGAAGCGGTAACAACCCCTCTTGAGGCAGAAAAACCCCCTCAGCACTGGTGCATACCCATGTATCATATCTATAAAGGGAAGGGTAACCACTCTCCTGGGTACAGTACTATAAAATCCCTGCTGGCCAGAGACTCCAAAATCCTTTTACCTGTAAAGGGTTAAGAAGCTCAGGTAACCTGGCTGACACCTGACCCAAAGGACCAATAAGGGGACAAGATACTTTCAAATCTTGGGGGCGGGGGGAGGCTTTTGTTTGTGCTCTTTGTTTGGGAAGTTGTTCACTCTTGGGACTGAGAGGGACCAGACATTAATCCAGGTTCTCCAAATCTTTCTGAAAAAGTCTCTCATATTTCAAACTTGTAAGTAAACAGCCAGGCAAGGCGTGTTTGTTTTCTCAACTTGTAAATGTACCTTTTACTAGAGTGTTTATCTCTGTTTGGTGTACTTTGAACCTAAGGCTAGAGGGGGGTCCTCTGAGCTCTTTAAGTTTGATTACCCTGTAAAGTTATTTTCCCATCCTGATTTTACAGAGAGGATTTTTACCTTTTTCTCTAATTAAAAGCCTTCTTTTTAAGAACCTGATTGATTTCTCCTTGTTTTAGGATCCAAGGGGTTTGGATCTTGATCCACCAGGAGTTGGTGGGAGAAATGAGGGGGATGGTTAATTTCTCCTTGTTTTAAGATCCAAGGGGTTTGGATCTGTATTCACCAGGGAATTGGTGAAGGTCTCTCAAGGCTACCCAGGGAAGAGAACTAGCTTTGCGATGGTGGCAGTGGACCAGATCTAAGCTGGTAGTTAAGCTTAGAAGTTTCATGCAGGCCCCCACATTTGTACCCTAAAGTTCAAAGTGGGGAAGCAGCCTTGACATGGTGGCAGAGCGGTGGGATCATTTTAAACCAAAAGCCAGTAAGATTTTTTCTTCTCCTTTCTAGCTGCTTGGAAAGCAGAGCTGAAGGTAGATGCATATCTTATCTCTCCTTGCCTGAAGGCAGAGGTGTTAAGTTTTCTTTAACAAGGGTCTTTGTTAAAGAGAAGGGTTCAATCAGTGAGCAAACAGCTGGTAAAAGGAATTTACAAGCTGAATTGTTTTTTTTCCTTCTACTCGGGGATAGCTAGTTAGAAAGTCTCTGTTATCTCAGCAGCAGCCTGAGCTGAGTGCATCCCAGTTTCAGTCAACTGCAGAGGGGTGTGACCCAGCACAAGAAAACAGGAAAATGACTACCAAAGAAGTAGCTAACAAAATAGAACTGGCCAGACTAGAAGCAGAAGAAAATGAAAAAAAACCATCAGAGACTGCTTCAATTAAAAAAAAACTCGAGCAACAAGCTGAAGAGAAAGCCAAAGAGGAGGCCCACAAGAGAGCTATGGAGCTGAGAGAAAAAGAGATGAAGCATGTACTGGAATTAGCACGGGCTAGGCTGGATACAACAGCCAATCCTAACAACCCCTCTCCAGGTACAACTTCCCATCCCAGAAAATTCCCCACCTACAAGGCAGGCGATGATACTGAGGCCTTCTTAGAAAATTTTGAAAGGGCCTGCTTTGGATACAGCATCACTACAGACCAGTACATGGTAGAGCTGAGGCCGCAGCTCAGTGGACCCTTAGCAGAGGTGGCGGCTGAAATGCCTAAGGAACACCTGAACAGTTATGAACTTTTTAAAAACAAGGCCAGAATCAGATGGGGCTAACACCTGAGCATGCTGGTCGGCGGTTCAGAGCCCTAAGGTGGAAACCCGATGTGTCATTTACCCGACATGCCTACCACATTGGGAAAAATTGGGATGCCTGGATATCAGGAGCAAATGTTAAATCTACGGAAGAGTTGCCCTTCCTAATGCAAATGGAGCAGTTTTTAGAGGGTGTTCCTGAGGAAATAGAAAGGTACATCCTAGATGGGAAGCCCAAAACTGTAACCGAGGTGGGGGAGATTGGAGCCAAATGGGTGGAGGTGGCAGAAAAGAAAAGCTAGTAGCAGTTGGAGCGAATATCAGAAGGGGCAACCTGAAACCAAACCTTACCACCGGGGACAACCGAAGGCCTCATCCACATCCCAAGGGAAACCCCAGACGCCTTCTCACCCCACCACACCAGTCTCCACCAACCAACATCGCCCCGGTGATACCTTAGCAGGGCGATGTTTTAAATGTAATGAACTGGGACATATAAAGGCTTATTGCCCCAAGAACCCCAACCGATTACAGTTCATTACACCCCAATCACACCAAAGATCCCCAGACCCAGATGCCTCTCTCATACCTTCAGAGCGAAGGGAAACCTTGAGAGTGGGCAGAAAGAAGGTTATCGCTTGGAGGGACACTGGGGTACAAGTGTCAACTATCCACCAATCCCTAGTGGACCCCAAACTCATCAACCTGGGGGCTCCAGTGACAATTCAACCCTTCGTGTCACAGTCTGTAACCTTGCCTACAGCCAAGTTGCATGTCCAGTACAAGAGCTGGTCAGGAATGTGGACTTTTGCAGTCTATGACAATTATCCCATCCCCATGCTGCTGGGGGAAGACTTGGCCAACCATGTGAAGCTAGCCAAGAGGGTGGGAATAGTCAGCCGCAGCCAGGCTAAGCAAGCTTGCACCCGCATCCCTGTTCCTGAGCCATCCACCAGGGCCCCGTCTGTGTTACCAGAGACCCAAACAAAGGTGGTGGAACCGGATCCAACAGATGTAGTGGATCCAACAGATCCACTGCAACAGATGTAGTGGATCCAATCCCAGAGACCCAGCCAAAGCCAGTCCCAGAACCGGAACTGGCAATGCGACCAGCAACAGAACCATTGCCAGCACTGAGTCCAGCGCTTGCAAACCCGTCTACCACTCCAACGCCAGAGGGCACCAACGAGCCTGAACTGGCAGAAGCAGCAGATAACCCTACCCAAGAGGCTCATCGAGAGACTGAAATACCACATAGTGCACCAGCGGACAGCGGTTCACAGTCAACGGAAACAGCCCCAGCACCTGCATCGCTTCCAGAGGGACCAAGCCCCAGTCCACAGTCCAAGGAGGAACTGATGTCTCCAGCATCAAGGGAATAGTTCCAGGCCGAGCAGGAAGCAAATGACAGCCTTCAGAAAGCTTGGGCGGTGGCACGGAGCACCCCACCACCTCTCAGCTCTTCTAACCGATCCCGGTTTGTGGTAGAACAAGGACTTTTATACAAGGAGACTCTGGTGGGCACGAGGAAGACTGGCATCCTCAAAGACAGTTGGTAGTTCCCACTAAGTATCGGGTAAAGCTCTTGAGCTTAGCCCATGATCATCCCAGTGGCCATTCTGGGGTGAACAGAACCAAAGACCGGTTGGGGAAGTCCTTCTACTGGGAGGGAATGAGCAAGGACGTTGCTAATTATGTCCAGTTTTGTGAGGTGTGCCAACGAGTGGGAAAGCCCCAAGACCAGGTTAAAGCCCCTCTCCAGCCACTACCCATAATTGAAGTCCCATTTCAGCGAGTAGCTGTAGATATTTTGGGTCCTTTCCCAAAGAAGACCCCCAGAGGAAAGCAGTACATACTGACTTTCATGGATTTTGCTACCCGATGGCCGGAAGCAGTACCCTTAAGCAACACCAGGGCTAAAAGTGTGTGCCAGGCATTAGCAGACATTTTTGCCAGGGTAGGTTGGCCCTCTGACATCCTTACAGATTCGGGAACTAATTTCCTGGCAGGGACCATGAAAAACCTGTGGGAAGCTCATGGGGTGAATCACTTGGTTGCCACCCCTTATCACCATCAAACCAATGGCCTGGTGGAGAGGTTTAATTGGAACTTTGGGGGCCATGATACGTAAATTCGTAAATGAGCACTTCAATGATTGGGACCTAGTGTTGCAACAGTTGCTTTTTGCCTACAGTGCTGTACCACATCCCAGTTTAGGGTTTTCACCATTTGAACTTGTGTATGGCCGCGAGGTTAAGGGGCCATTACGTTGGTGAAGCAGCAATGGGAGGGGTTTACGACTTCTCCAGGAACTAACATTCTAGGCTTTGTAAGCAACCTACAAAGCACCCTCTGACACTCTTTAGCTCTTGCTAAAGAAAACCTAAAGGATGCTCAGGAAGAGCAAAAGGCCTGGTATGATAAACATTCCAGAGAACGGTCCTTCAAAGTAGGAGACCAAGTCATGGTCTTAAAGGCTCTCCAGGCCTATAAAATGGAAGCGTCATGGGAAGGACCATTCACGGTCCAGGAGCGCCTAGGAGCTGTTAACTATCTCATAGCTTCCCCCACCTCCAACATAAAGCCTAAGGTATACCATGTTAATTCTCTTAAGCTCTTTTATTCCAGAGAATTAAACGTTTGCCAGTTTACAGCCCAGGAAACAGATGACGTGGAGTGGCCTGAAGGTGTCTACTACGAAGGAAAAAGGGATGGTGGTGTGGAAGAGGTGAACTTCTCCACGACCCTTGGATGTCTGCAGTGACAGCAGATCAAGGAGCTGTGCACAAGCTTTGCACCAATTTTCTCAGCCACTCCCGGACGGACCGAACGGGCATACCACTCCATTGACACAGGTAATGCTCACCCAATTAGAACCCCACCCTACCGCGAGTCACCTCATGCCCAAACTGCTATACAAAGGGAGATCCAGGACATGCTACAGATGGGTATAATCTGCCCCTCTAATAGTGCATGGGCATCTCCAGTGGTTCCAGTTCCCAGACCAGATGGGGAAATACGCTTTTGCGTGGACTACTGTAAGCTAAATGCTGTAACTCGTCCTGACAACTATCCAATGCCACGCACAGATGAGCTATTGGAGAAATTGGGACATGCCCAATTCATCTCTACTTTAGACTTAACCAAAGGGTACTGGCAAGTACCACTAGATGAACCTGCTAAGGAAAGGTTAGGCTTCATCGCCCAGGCAGGGGTGCATGAATTCAATGTACTCCCTTTCGGGTTGCGAAATGCACCCGCCACCTTCCAAAGACTTGTAGAGGGTCTCCTAGCGGGATTGGGACAATCTGCAGTTGCCTACCTCGATGATGTGGCCATTTTTTCTGACTCATGGACAGAACACCTGGAGCACCTGGAAAAAGTCTTTGAGCACATCAGGCAGGCAGGACTAAGTGTTAAGGCTAAAAAGTGTCAAATAGGCCAAAACAGAGTGACTTACCTGGAGCACCAGGTGGGTCAAGGAACTATAAATCCCCTACAGGCCAAAGTGGATGCTATCCAAAAGTGGCCGGTTCCAAAGTCAAAGAAACAAGTCCAATCCTTCTTAGGCTTGGCTGGATATTATAGGCGATTTGTACCCCACTACAGCCAAATCGCCGCCCCGCTGACAGACCTAACCAGAAAGAAACAGCCAAATGCAGTTCAGTGGACTGATGAGTGTCAAAAGGCCTTTAACCAGCTTAAGGCGACACTCATGTCTGACCCTGTGCTAAGGGCCCCAGACTTTGACAAACCATTCCTAGTAACCACAGATGCATCCGAGCGGGGCGTAGGAGCAGTTTTAATGCAGGAAGGACCAGATCAAGAATTCCATCCTGTCGTGTTTCTCAGTAAGAAACTGTCTGAGAGGGAAAGCCACTGGTCAATCAGCGAAAAGGAATGCTACGCCATTGTGTACGCGCTGGAAAAGCTATGCCCATATGTTTGGGGACGGCGTTTCCAACTACAAACAGACCATGCTGCGCTACAGTGGCTTCATACCGCCAAGGGGAATAACAAAAAACTTCTTCGGTGGAGTTTAGCTCTCCAAGATTTTGATTTTGAAATACAACACATTTCAGGGGCTTCTAACAAAGTGGCTGATGCACTCTCCCGGGAAAGTTTCCCAGAATCAACTGGTTAAAAATTGTTCTTGGAATGTGGAACATATTGTTTGTTTTTATATACTCAGTAGTATGTGTAAAGGTGCATGTGTCTTAACTCTGTTTTCTCCTAGAGCTCCAGGAAGAAATCACAGCCAGTGTGGAACAGGCTGTCCAACACTATCTGTGATTTGGGGGGGCGTGTCATAACTATAAAGGGAAGGGTAACCACTCTCCTGGGTACAGTACTATAAAATCCCTCCTTGCCAGAGACTCCAAAATCCTTTTACCTGTAAAGGGTTAAGAAGCTCAGGTAACCTGGCTGACACCTGACCCAAAGGACCAATAAGGGGACAAGATACTTTCAAATCTTGGGGGGGGGGGGGGGGGGGGAAAGGCTTTTGTTTGTGCTCTTTGTTTGGGAAGTTGTTAACTCTTGGGACTGAAAGGGACCAGACATCAATCCAGGTTCTCCAAATCTTTCTGAACAAGTCTTTCATATATCAAACTTGTAAGTAAACAGCCAGGCAAGGCGTGTTAGTTTCTTTGTTTTCTCAACTTGTAAATGTACCTTTTACTAGAGTGTTTATCTCTGTTTGCTGTACTTTGAACCTAAGGCTAGAGGGGGGTCCTCTGAGCTCTTTAAGTTTGATTACCCTGTCAAGTTATTTTCTCATCCTGATTTTACAGAGAGGATTTTTACCTTTTTCTCTAATTAAAAGCCTTCTTTTAAGAACCTGATTGATTTCTCCTTGTTTTAGGATCCAAGGGGTTTGGATCTGTATTCACCAGGGAATTGGTGAAGGTCTCTCAAGGCTACCCAGGGAAGGGAACTAGCTTTGGGATGGTGGCAGCGGACCAGATCTAAGCTGGTAGTTAAGCTTAGAAGTTTTCATGCAGGCCCCCACATTTGTACCCTAAAATTCAAAGTGGGGAAGCAGCCTTGACACCATGCATCTCTCATACGCATATATGGGGGCGGTCAAACTAACAGGTCCCCAGAACCACATACAACTACCTTAGTGGGGGCGGCAAAACAATTCCCCAGAACCGCTCTGCATCTGACCTTGCTGCACAGTCAATAAGTTCGGATAGCATGAACCCAACAGGGACAGACGGCCCCACGGACAGTCCTCCTCCGACACCCCAATAGAGATTTCAAAAGGTCTCCTACCTCTATTGTGGCGCCATGGGATTCAAAGGGGAACGATCCTAGCAGCTGCCGGTGCCTCTGCAGGCATTGCCATCCCGGACGAGCCCCCAAATTGTCAGAGAATTGCAGAGTTCTCACTTTTTGTTTGGGTACAGCAAGTCAGATACTTTATTTTCTCTCTATCAATTGCACAGAGGGAGAGAGCTAAACAGGTCTCTCAACAGGTAAACAATTACAGCAAGCATTTATACCTTTTATTACAGACAATAATGAGCAACAGCTGCATTTTGTTTATACATAGGTCATTCTGATATCTTGTTTTGCTCACTAATGTAGACTCAGTCTACATTCCATATTATCTACACATTATCTGTATAAGGTTGCAACAACTTCTCACACAGTTCTTTCCCATTCGCCTCACACATTCCTCGCTTCTACAAATCTCGCGTTATTAGGGTTACAGTTAGCCTGACTCTTGCTAACAAACTGTCATGCATTGCAATCCTCTTCCTGTCAGTTCTTTCTCTGCTTCCACAATTCCTACTCTGTTTTAACCAGTTACTGATCTATGGGAGAATCCATGAACTTTCCTGGAAGACATGGCAACATCCTGGTGATCAAGTCAAGAGGGGAATTTCCCGCCTTCAGAATCACCCTGCATCACCATGTTCGGGGGGGCCCCGGGGCTCGCCGATGACCAGCTGTTGGGCGGGCATAATGTGCTTGGGTAGGGGGTGCAGAGAGGAGGGAGCAGTGGGCAGGCAGGACCTGTGATCCCTTGTGTGAAACAGGGGAATTGGCTCTGGGAACCTACCTACCCCTTCTCGCAGTTCCACGGTGTGGTACCCCTCAATCCATTGGTAGCAGGGGAAGCGGTAGATGTCCCTCTCGGGCGATGTCACCTGGATGCAGTTGCAGAGCCAGCTGTCAGAGGGGAAGAAGGAACCTTGTGCCATTGGATCAGCATGATCGGCCCCAGCCATTGTGCGCTGGGCACCTGCTATTCGTCCACCTGAGGAGAGAGGGCATGGGGAGGGGTGGGGGGAGCAGGGTTAGACCCCCTGCAGAGTTAGGGGATGATAAGGATTCCCCCTAATTCCTGCACGCTGCTCATTGCACTTCCGCTCCGGCTTCTGGGGCAAAAAGGGAATCGCCCTGGGGTTCATGGAGGCTCTGCCTGAAGTGACCTCCAGGGGTCACCACTCACACCAATCACACAGAGATTGGGGGTCAGCCAGAGGTGGATTTACAGTAAAACACAGGGTGCCCTGGCACGGCCTCCCCAAAGACAGGAGGCCCCAGGGCCGGGCAGCTGTAGGGGCAGAAGCTTGATCCTGCCGGCTCCTGGGGCTCCTGCTGCAGGCTCCGCCCCCACCGGCAGCCAAGCTCCCCCTCTTCCCTGAGCATTCCCTCTTCCTGCTCCTCCCCCTCCCTCCCAGCACTTCCCCCATTACCAAACAGCTGTTTGCCAGTGCTCAGGTCGCTCCAGGAGGGACGTGGAGGAGCGGGGCCACAGCGTGCTCGGGGGAGGAGGTAGAGAAGAGGCAGGGGTGGGGCCTTGGGGAAGTGGGTGGAATTGGGGCAGGGTGGGGCCCCCGCACTCCTCTTACACATGTGACTGTGGGACTTATTTCCGGGTGGAGTTCCTCTGGGCAGCTTTCACTGGCTCCCTTGCCACCTTCGAGGAGCAGCGGGTGCTGTCCGGGGTTCTCTGCTCGGTGTCCCAGTCAGGTTCCCGGCGTTTAGCCCTTTGCCCTCACTCCCCTCCCTGTTTTATCTTTAGATGTCCCCCATAATTACTTGGGATCCTGGACCTTGTGGATCCTCCCCTTAGGCTGGGGGAGGTCCTTTCGCAGTGGGCGGGCTTCTGCCTGCCCACTTCCATGATCCCAACAGGACCCCCCCTACACACACAACCCCAACCCCCTACCACAAGCTGCTCAGGACAGAGGGCTGGGGTGGGGCAGGAAGGGCCGCCAAGACCCCAGCCCATGACCCCAGCCCACACACCCAGCCCTGACTCCTGCGCACCCTCACATACCCAGCCCCCTGCCCTCCCTGACTCCTGCACCCCCACACATATCCAGCCCCCCCACACCCCATGCCCTGACTCCTGAATCCTCCCACATCATCACCCCCACTCTGAGCACCAAACGGGAGCTTCTGCACCCCTCTCATTCCCACGTGCACCCCGAGCATCAAATGGGAACTGCCCCAGGTAAGCGCGCCACACCCCAACCTCCTGCCCCAACCCTGAGTCCCTGCCCTCACCCTAGCTCCTGGCCAGACCCTGCACCCCCAGTCCAGACCCTGTACCCCCCTCATACATCCCCAGCCCCCTACCCTCCCTGATTTCTGCACCCCTTCACACACACCCAGCCCTGATTCCTGCACCCCCCACATACCCAGCCCCCTGCCCACCCTGACTCCTGAATCCCCCCCCACACTTTCCTACCTACATACCTTGCACCAAATGGGAGCTGCCCTAGGTAAGCGCTCCACACCCCAACCTCCTGCCGCAACCCTTAGCCCCCTCCCACATCCTAAGTGCTGGCCAAACCCTGCACCCCAACATTTTAAAAATTTTTTTAATAATGTGCTCTTATCCAAAGCACTTTACAATAGTTAGCTAACGGTACAAACACTATTTGGAAAGATCATTAAGTAGTCTACCGAGACCCTCAGCAATTTTCAAGCGGTCTGTGGAAAAATAAGTTGGATGACAAAAACAATCAAGGTACCTGTAGCGTGGTGGTCACCCCACTTCGGTCCAGAGGGGTTAAAAACAGCCCTGGGAGGGTGTGTGGCTGGAGAAAGCAGCATTTAGGCTGAGCTGATTGGGGGAAGTGGCTGCAGCTGGGGCCATGCCCCAAACAGACTCAGCTGGCCCTATAAAGGCAGGGAAGCCGGGACAGACATAGACTCTCTCTCTGAATGTAGAGAGAGAAGGGCCTGACTGCAGGGAGCTTTACTAGACAGCTAGATTGGGAGTAGGGCTGGGGAAGGGCTAGAGGAGCTGGGAGCTCTAGCCTAGGAAAGCCTCAGGCTGCAGGCCTGGCAAGGCCTAGTAGGTGTAGGGTTGTAAGGAGTAGCCCATGGGTAGGCAGAGGCAACAGGTCTGAACCCCTTTACCTGTGATGAGTGGCTGATACTGCAGTCTGCCCCTGTGAATGAGGCTAGATGGTGACTGGCAGTAGCCTTACACTGAAGTGAGGTGGGGTTAGTGGGTGGGGGTTCCCCTGGGTGGGGAGACCCAGAGTGTGGGGGTACTGCCAGGGGGGCAGCAACCCAGAGAAAGGGGTACTGGGAGGTATGGGACTAGTGGCATGGTGGATCACCAGCCTGCAGAGGGGGCCAGTGGCATAGCGGATCACCGGCCTGCAGAGGGTGCTCTGGAGCTGGGATTAGGTAATTCCCATGGATGACCAGCAGGAGGTGCCGCAGGGGTGAGTCCAACTCCTTACAGTACCTCACTTTATTTTTATTTACTTCCTATTACTTATAGGAGGAGGAGGAGGATGAAGGGGGGAAAAAAGAATGAAAAATGGGGGTGGAGGGGAGATAAGAGAATGTTCTTTTTCTTGGCTGGGTCCCAAGGAAGAGCCCCAAAAATGAAGCTGCGCAGAGGGCCCCACTAACTCTAAATCTGGGCTATAATACTGGCTTAGGCTCCCCAAAAATCACACGGGGAGAGTTAGGCATCAAAGAAGTTACAGGCCACTAGGCACAACTTTGGGTGCCTAACTGAAAGGTAGAGGGCGGTGCCTGATTCATAGCCACAAATCTTCCCCTGGAATGAGGCCCTTAAAACAGGCCAGTCCCTTCCTCACAGGGTCCTGCAACACTAGGTCCCAATAATTGGAGTGCTCATTTACAAATTTACGTATCATGGCCCCCAAAGTTCCATTAAACTTCTCCACCAGGCCATTTGTTTGATGGTGGTAAGGTGTGGCAACCAAGTGGTTCACCCCATTAATTTTCCAAAGGCTTCTCATGGTTCCTGCAAGGAAATTAGTTCCCAAATCTGTAAGGATGTCGGAGGGCCAACCTACCCTGGCAAAAATGTCTGTTAATGCCTGGCACACACGTTTTAGTTGCTTAGAGCTACTGCTTCCGGCCTTCGGGTGGCAAATCCATGCAATCAGTATGTACTGCTTTCCTCTGGGTGTCTTTTTCAGAAAAGGACCCAGAGTATTCACAGCTATTTGCTGAAATGGAACCTCAATTATGGGGAGTGGCTGGAGCAGGGCTTTGACCTGGTCTTGGGGTTTCCCCACTCTTTGGCATACTTCACAAGATCGGACATAAATAGAAACATCCTTGCCCGTTCCCTTCCAGTGGAATGACTTCCCCAAACGGTCTTCGGTCCTGTTCACCCCAGCATGGCCACTAGGATGATCATGGGCCAAGCTCAAGAGCTTTACCTGGTACTTAGTTGGAACTACCAACTGTCTTTGAGGATGCCAATCTTCCTGGTGTCCACCACAAAGTTTCCTTGTATAGAAGTCCTCTTTCTATAACAAACCGGGATCGATTAGAAGAGCTGAGAGGTGGTGGTTTGCTCTGTGCCGCTGCCCAAGCTCCCTGGAGGCTGTCATCTGCTTCCTGCTCGGCCTGGAACTGTTCCCTTGATGCTGGAGACATTAGTTCCTCACTGGATTGTGGGACTTGGGCTTGGTCCCTCTGGAAGCGATGTAGGTGATGCGGCTGTTTCCGTTGACTGTGAACAGCTCTCCACTGGTGCACTACGTTGTATTTCAGCTCCGGCTGAGCCTCTTGTGTAGGGTTATCTACTGCTGCCAGTGCAGGTTCGCTGGTGCCCTCTGGCGTTGGAGTTGTAGTCAGGGTTGCAAGCACTGGACTCAGTGCTGGCCGTGGTTCTGGTGCTGGTTGCTCTGCTCATTCCGGTTCTGGGACTGCTTCTGGTTGGGTCTCTGGGACTGAATCCACTACGGCTGTTGCAGCTGTTAGCAGGGATCCAGTTTTACCACCTCAGTTTGGGGCTCTGATAACACAGATTGGGTCCTTGTAGAAGGCTCAGGAATGGAGCTAGGTGTGAATGCTTGCTTGTCCTGGCTGTGGGTGACCATTCCCACCCTCTCGACTAGCTTCACATGGTTGGCCAAGTCTTCCCACAGCAGCATGGGAATGGGATAATCATCATAGACGGCAAAAGTCCACATTCCTGACCAACCCTGGACAGGCAACTTGGCTGTAGGCAAGTTTAAAGAGTTGGACATGAAGGGTTGAATTGTGACTTGAGCCTCTGGGTTGTTGAATTTGGGGTCCACTAAGGATTGGTGGATAGCTGACACTTGTGCTCCAGTGTCCCTCCACGCGGTAACCTTCTTCCTGCCCAAACACAATTTCCCTTTGCTCTGAGGGTATGTGGGAGGCATCTGGGCCTGGGGACCTTCGGTGTGATTGCAGTTCATTATACCGGAATCTGTTTGGGTTCTTGGGGCAGTTGGCCTTCATATCATTACATTTAAAACATCGCCTAGCTGACTGGTCACTGGGGCGAGGTGGGTTGCTGGAGACTGGTGTGGTGGGATGATAAAATGTTTGGGGTTTTCTTTGGTATGTAAGTTGGGCCTTGGACTGCCCTCAGTGGAAGGGGTTGGTTCAGGTTGCCCCTTCTGATATCCGCTCCAACTGCTACTAGCTTTTTTCTTTTCTGCCACCTCCACCCATTTGGTTCCGATCTCCCCTGCCTCGATTACAATTTTGGGCTTCCCATCTAGGATGTACCTTTCTATTTCCTCAGGAACACCCTCTAGGAACTGCTCCATTTTCATTAGGAAAGACAAATCTTCCAGAGATTTAACACTTGCTGCTGATATGCAGGCATCACAATTTTTTACAATGTGTTAGGAGTGTCAGGAAAATGCCATGTCTGGTTTCCACCTTAGGGCTCTGAACTGCCGATGGGCATGCTCGGGTGTTAGCCCCATTCTAATTCTGGCCTTTATTTTAAAAAGTTTGTAACTGTTCATGTGTTCCTTAGCCATTTCAGCTGCCACCTCTAAGGGTCCACTGAGCTGTGGCCTCAGCTCCACCATATACTAGTCTGCAGAGATGCTGTACCCAAGGCAGGGCCTCTTGAAATTTTCTAAGAAGGCCTCTGTCTCATCGCCCACCTTGTAGGTGGGGAATTTTTTGGAATGGGGACCAGTACCTGGAGAAGGATTGTTAGGGTTATCTGGTAGACCCAGCTTAGCCCATTCCAGATCTAAGTGCTTCAGCTCTAACTCTGTAACCAAGCATTTTGCCTGTTTCTCCTCTTCTGCTTCCAACTCCAAGTGCTTTAAGGCCATCTGTCTTTCATGTTTTTTCTGTCTCTCTTCAGCTTCCAATCTGACTAATTCTAGTTTCTTTTGGACCTCAAAAAGAACAGGAGTACTTGTGTCACCTTAGAGATTAACAAATTTATTAGAGTATAAGCTTTCGTGGGCTACAGCCCACTTCGGATGCATAGAATGGAACATATATTGAGATATACATACATACACACACACCACACACACACACACACACACACAGCATGAACAGGTGGGAGTTGTCTTACCAACTCTGAGAGGCCAATTAAGTAAGTGGGGGGGGGGGAACTTTTGAAAAAAATTCAAAAGTTATTTTTCACTTACTTAATTGTCCTCTCACAGTTGGTAAGACAACTCCCACCTGTTCATGCTGTGTGTGTGTATATATCTCAATATGTTCCATTCTATGCATCCGAAGTGGGCTGTAGCCCACGAAAGCTTATACTCTAATAAATTTGTTAATCTCTAAGGTGCCACAAGTACTCCTGTTCTTTTTGCAGATACAGACTAACACGGCTGCTACTCTGAAACCTGTCATTTTGGACCTCAGTTTCCCTCATCCTAGCCTTCCTGCACTTAGCCTAGCCTAACCCGAGAGCTAGAAAAAACCCAGCTTGTGAATTCCCTTGCTGTAACTTAACTCTTCTGCCTCCAGGCAAAGAAAAAAAACTTCAGCTGCTCTCATCTTTTATTTGTTTGTTTGTTTAAAGGTATCCTTTGAAAACCAGGGAGGTTTTCTTTTAAATCAGCCAAAAGAAAAAAAAAAAAGGCTGATATCTGTGCTTCTGGCTGAAATGATCCCACCACGCTGCCACCATGTCAGGGTTCCCTCCCCACTCTGAATTCTGGGGTACAGAGAGGGGGAGCCACATGAAAGACTCCCTAAGCTTATCCTAGAATCATGGAATATCAGGGTTGGAAGGGACCTCAGGAGGTCATCTAGTCCAACCCTCTGCTCAAAGCGGGATGAATCCCCAACTAAATCCATTTTATATTTCACCAGCTTAAGTTTAAAACTTCCCCAAGGCACAAATTCAATTCCTTGTCCTTGTATGGTATTGCTGCCACCACCAACTGATTTAAACATTCAGGGATGGGGCTACTTGGAGCCCTATTCCCTCCCCCCCAAAAAAATCCCCCCAAGCCTCTTCACCCCCTTCCCTGGGGGGAGGGCTTGAGAATAATATACCAACCGTTAGGTTAACAAAGTGAGCACAGACCAAATCCCTTGTTTTTAGGACACTGAAAATCAATCAGGTTCTTAAAAGAAGAAAGTAAAAGAATCACCCCTGCAAAAACAGGATGGAAGATAACTTTACAGGGTAAATAAAAAGATTTAAAACCCAGAGGATTCCCCTCTTATTCCTGTTTTGTAACTGGGAAGCAGAATCAAATTAGCTCTTAGCATAGGGAAAACTCACAAGCTAACAAAAGAGAATCTAACACATTTCCTTGCTATTATTTATCATTTTTGTAATCTTAGATGCTTATTTCAGGTAGGGTTTTAGGAGATTTTTTTTTTCTGCCCTGTTCCCTCTCTGTCTGAGAGAACAAGAAAGGGAGCACAAACAAAACCTTCCCCCACAGATTTGAAAGTATCTTTTCCTTATTGGTCCTTTTGGTCAGGTGCCAACCAGGTTATTTGAGCTTCTTAACCCCTTACAGGTAAAGGAGGGATTTTATGCTACCTGTAGCAGTATGATTATGACAAAGGTAGTCAGGGAAAGTGTTGGACCCTTACTGAATCGGGGAGGCAACCTAGTGACAGATGATGTCACTAGGGGAGGGGGAGGTCCCAGATGACTGGAAAAAAGGCTAATGTAGTGCCCATCTTTAAAAAAGGGAAGGAGGGGGATCCGGGGAACTACAGGTCAGTCAGCCTCACCTCAGTTCCTGGAAAAATCATGGAGCAGGTCCTCAAGGAATCAATTCTGAAGCACTTAGAGGAGAGGAAAATGATCAGGAACAGTCAGCATGAATTCACCAAGGGCAAGTCATGCCTGACTGACCTAATTGTCTTCTATGGTGAGATATCTATGGATATGGGGAAAGTGATAGACGTGATATACCTTGACTTCAGCAAAGCTTTTCATACAGTCTCCCACAGTATTCTTGCCAGCAAGTTAGAGGTATGGATTGGATGAATGGACTATAAAATGGATAGAAAGCTGGCTAGATCATCAGGCTCAACGGCTAGTGATCAATGGTTCAAAGTCTCGATGGCAGCCGGTATCAAGCGGAGTGCCCCAAGGGTCAGTCCTGGGACCAGTTTTGTTCAACATCTTCATTAATGATTTGGATGGTGGGATGGATTGCACCCTCAGCAAGTTCATGGATGACACTAAGCTGCAGGGAGAGGTAGATACGCTGGAGGGTAGGGATAGGGTCCAGAGTGACCAAGACAAATTGGAGGATTAGGCCAAAAGAAATCTGAGGATTCAACAAGGACAAGTGCAGAGTTCTGCACTTAGGATGGAAGAATCCCATGAAACCACTACAGGCTGGGGACCGACTGGCTAAGTGGCAGTTCTGAATAAAAGGAAAAAGATATGGATGAGAGCTAGAAGGGGTTAAATGGAATCAACTACATCCAGTAATGGCAAAGTTCTTGGTTCAGGCTTGGTGCAGTGATGGAATAAACTGCAGGTTCAAATCAAGTCTCTGGAGTCCATCCACAGCTGGGATGGGTCCTTTGTTCAGAGCTTCAGTTTGTAGCAAATTTCCTCCAGAGGCAAGAATTGGGATAGAAGACAAGATGGAGGAGATGCAGCTGCCTTTTATATTCTCTCTCTTGTGGGTGGAAACCCCTTGGTTCTCCTGTACAAAATCACAGCAAGATGGAATTTGAAGTAACATGGGCAAGTCACATGTCCATGCATGATTTAGTTCTTTACAGGCTGACGCTATTGTTTACCTGTTAGTTTGAACATTCCCAGGAGAGTTCTGATGTGGATTGGTGTCTCCCAAAGTCCATTGGCTGTTAAGTGTTTCTTGATTGGGCACTTATTGAGAATAGTCCCTTCTCAAGAAGCTGACCAAATGCTTTGCTGAGGCTACTTAGAATCAAAACATATTAAGATACAAGTACATAACCAATATTCATAACTTCAACTACAAAAATGATACACACATCCAGATAGCATAATCATAATCAGCAAATCATAATCTTTCCATAGACACCTTACATGACAACCATTGTACAATATTTGCTGCAAATATAGAACAGTGGTTATAACAATGATCTATACTGTCACAGTTTATGTCAATAACATCACAGTGCTCTCCTTGGAGGAGCTCTGGAAGCGGATTGGGAGCAAGAGGTTTTGAATTTTTTTTTTTTTTTTTTTTTTTTTTTTAAGAGATGAGCAGCAAAGCTGGGAATCAACCCCCTGGTCCCCAGTGCTGCATCCACTGAGCCATACTTCCCATTTGACAGGCAGGAACTAAATTGCTTTTGGAAATATTCTCTCCAGGCCTCTTAGAAGGGCACAAACCCTCCATCCACCTGCAGGGAATTCGGAGGGAGGAGCACAGGCTGCAGGAGGGAAGCATTTGGAGGAGGCATGTGGAAGTCAGTCTGTGCCCATGGCTGGAATGGCACTGCCAGAAGTGTCTCTAGAAATAGCTCTCTTAATAAAGAGCCGCTGTAGTCATGCAAATGCAGCATTCTCTCCTGTCATTACCCGCCATGTGGCCCATGAAACAAAGCCCAGGTGGACTTTCATTTGGCAGCGCACCTTTCAAGATGACTCACGAGCGACCAGGAAGAGCTTCCAGACTGAACTGTGGTATAACAGAGGCCAGGGAGTAATTTCTGTACAGGGCCCAGAACTTGTCGTTGTACTGGATCTTCTAGAGCAGTTGTTTCTAAACTTTTTTTTCTGGGGACCCAGTTGAAGAAAATTGTTGATGCCCATGACCCAACAGAGCTGGGGATGAGGGGTTTGAGGTGTGGGAGGGGCTTAGGGTTGGGGCAGAGGTTTGGGGTGAGGGATGTGGGTGGGGCCAGGAATGAGGGGTTCTGGGTTTGGGGGGGGCTCAGGGATGGGGCAGGGCATTGGGGTGCAAGAGGGCATCAGGGATCTGGGATGGGGGGGTGGAGGCTGTGGGGTGGGGCTGGAGATCAGGGGTTTGGGTGCAGGGAGGGGTTCCAGGTTTGGGGGGGCTCAGGGCTGGGGCAGGGGCACAGGGTTGGGCATGGGGTTACCTTTGGCGGCTCCTGGTCAGTGGCGCAGTGGGGGTGCTAATGCAGACTTCTCGCCTGTCCTGGCACCACAGACCGTGCTGCGCCCCGGAAGCGGCCAGCAGCCGGTCCGGCTCCTAGGCGGAGGATTCTTGCCAGCAGGCACCGTCCCCCCTCCGTGCGGAGCCGGTGCTCGCGGCAGGGGCAGCGCACGGAGCCCTGTGGCCCCTCTGCCTAGAAAATGGACCCGCTGCTGGCCACTTCATAACCTTTCCCCTGATAGCTTACAAGGCCTGCTTTATATGTAAGATCATGATTATATGAAAATGAGGAATCTGGGGGTTACAGTACTACGCTCCCCAAGGTATAGAATGTCACAGCCACGTGCCCCGGGGGGAATGAACAGAACAGGATAATTATTGGGTGATCCATCCTATGTCATCCAGTCCCAGTGTCTAGCAAACAGGGGCTGGTGGAACCCAGAGCATAATGGGGTTGCGTCCCAGATAATCTTGGCTAATGACCATCGACAGACCTATCCTCCAGGAATTTAGCTAATCTTTAAAGTGTCATATTTCCAATTGGAATTTGTTTGGTTTAAGCTCCAGCCATTCTGATTTTCGCCACGAGGCTTCAAGCCCTTTAGTTCCTGGGATTTTCTGTCTGTTACACAACACGACTATCCTCTTTATATAAGCTAAACCATGTCTCCCTGTCAGGCAATTTCTGCAGCCCTCAAATCACTTTTGGTGGATTAGAGATGGGGTATAGCATTACAGTTATGGGTAGGAGTTCATTTAGGGTTAGGGATGGGGTATAGGGTTACAGTTATGTTTGGGGGTTAGTTTTAGGGTTATGGATAGGGTATAGGGTTACCGTTTGGGGTAGTGGCTAGTTAGAGTTAAGGATGGGGTATAGGGTTACAGTTATGGGTAGGGGTTAGTTTTAATACTTGGAGTGAAGTTTAGGGTTGAGTAGGGGCTTAGGGTTAGAGAGATGTGATTAGGGTTAGTATGTTGCTATTTACCCCTTTCACCATGTTATATGAGACCAAGGTGGCATGGCAAAATGGGGGAGGGGCCATGATCTGCACTGGGGTCTGTGCTGCACCCAGGGGCTGTGGTCTCAGCTGGGACATGTAGGCACTTCGGAAACAATATCAATAGCGCAATGAACTGACGTCCAATAGAAAAGGAAATACATTTCCAGTGATGGATAACTCACTTGTGGAACTCCCTGCTGCAGGAAATAATTGAAGTCCAAAAGCTCACCCCTGACATCCTTGGGATTTCAGGATAATCCCTGGCAGGTTTCACCCAGAGATTGCAATGGAGCCCAGTATCCTTAATCTCATTTTATCAGTGGGGAAACTGAGTCATGCAAAGGCAGAAGGGAGTTGCCTGAGATCAGGCAGCAGGCAAGAGCTGGAAATAGAAAGCAGGTCATCTGACTGTCAGGCCCTTGAGCTACCCTACAATGCTATTGGAAAGAGGTTTAGTTTCCCCACGCATCTGTAAAACTGAGGTGGGGGGACACATTCAGATATTTCCCAGGCCAAAAGGGACTTTGGTGATAATCTAGTCTGCCCTCCTATTGCAGGGCATGGGATTTCATGGGAAGGAATAGCCATTTTTGCTGCCCCTTTCACGGCCTGATGGGACAATGTTTGGCATCAAAAGCAGGCATCAAAATCACAGAAATGGTAGATTGGCAGGACCAAGTAAACCTAGGCCATCCTGACCTGTATTTGTCCAACCTCTTCTTAAAACCCTCCAGTGATGCAAATTCCACAACCTTTCTTGGCCACCTAGAATCATAGAAGATTAGGGTTGGAAGAGACCTCAGGAGATCATCCAGTCCAACACCATGCTCAAAACAGGACCAATCAGCTATTCCAAAGCTTAACTATTGTTAGTGTTAGGAAGTTTTTCTGAATATCTAAAATAAATCTTCCTCACTGCAGATTAAGCCTTGGCCTTCACAACATCTGGCAAGGAGTTTGACAGGTTGACTGTGCATTGTGTGAAGAAATACTTCCTTTTGTTTTTTTTTTAAACCAAGCTGCCTATTAATTTCATTTGGTGACCCCTAGTTCTTGTTTTATGAGAAGGAGTAAATAACACTTCCTTATTTACTTTCTCCCCATCATGGGCACAGGCTTTGTTCTACTACCAATTTAGCAAGGAGAGTTGGCTCCTTAATTAGCCCCCACCCCTCCTGCTGCCTTTCCTTAAATATTTCTTTCCAAATTGTGAAATCACCCACAGTATCACTCACAGAAAAGATTTAAATTTTATTAGAGAATATTTAAAAATAAACACGGTACAAACGATTCAAGGAGTCAGTTGTCAGTTATTGGGGGGATCATACAGAGTATGGGGGGATGTTTGTTATATTGGGGTTGACAGCACACATAGTAAATACGAACTGTAGAGTCCCCAATTGGGGGGGAGGGCGGTGGGCGAAATAAAGACAGTTAATAATCGGTGAGGGTCAATCATTCACACATGGGGCACAAATAGTCATGGGCACAAGTAGGTGGGTTGGATGGTGGAGATGGGGCGACCCTCACGGGGTGGGATCCAGGGGAAAGAAGCCCTGCAGGGTGGGGGGGGGTTGATAGGTCCCATCCCCCTTGCAGGCGGGTGAGGTCTCCCCGGCTCACTCCTTGGCATTGACGGTGGCCGGTGAGGTTGGGTGGGTTCAGGGCTCAAGAGATGAGGCCCATTGGGGGGTGGGGGGTAGATAGGCCACTTCCCTTTTGCCAGTGGGCAGGGTCCCCTTGGCACACACTCTACACTGCTCAAACTCCTGGATGATTCAGCGTTTGGGTTAATAGAAGATCTGTTTAAAAGGAGTGATTTCCTTAACAAAAGGTGAGGTTGGGACACCTTCAGTTCAACTTCCCCTTCAGGCAAAAGCTTACCTTGCCTTTTCTTGAACATTTTTTAAAAACTTGTTCAAACTTGCCCGTCACCCCTGACACGGTTCAGCAAGTGACACAGCCTAGATTTTGAAATCGTAGCTGAATAATATTTACCTCTGCCTATACATATCCTTCAAGGCAAGGAGGTTGATTTACCCCTATCTATATATGTATCTTTCAAGACCTAAGGGGTGGACAAACTCCTATATCCTTCACAGTTTGTCTGGTTGTCAAGATAGAAGTGCCAAGCTCTCTAGAGCTGGCGGTGTGCACACCAATTTTCACAATAGCCAAGACATATGCCAATATTCCCCCTTTTGCAATTCTCTACCAAAATGTTATACCAAGAAAATAAAAACCAGCAGGATCTTATTAAAGGGAATAAGGCAAAATGCCACGTTTATTGTGAATACAGAAAGAATCAGAGTAAGCAATCAGTTATAGCTGTCACATCTCATTCACTCACACACACAAGTCCTGCAAAGTTGTTATAGTTCCCAGCCTCGGAGTTGCTCGTGCCAAGTCACTGGCCAGGTGGCCTGGACACGACGGTGCAGCATGGTCTTGTGAGATGCGCATCCGATGCTCCTGGAGGTTGGTTTGCAGAATCAGACCCAAAGTCCTCAGTCTTCAGTAGGGTGACCAGATGTCATGATTTTATAAGGACCGTCCTGATATTTGGGGCTTTGTCTTAAATTGCTGCCAATTACCCCCCACCCATCTCGATTTTTCACCCTTGCTATCTGGTCACCATAGTCTTCAGGTTCTGTTTATCCTCATACAAGTTTATAGGGTTTGCTTCATCATGCTGTTCTCACATTTGAGGTGTTAGTCAACCATGCAGATGGCACAGCAATGACAAAATGACAGTATGTTGTTATATTTTTTTTCAGCCTTCCTGTCCTTGGGGTTATCAGGCTATCTCGTCCACCTCTTTCTTCAGCCAGACAATCTGATTTTAAGGTTGGCATCTCAACCTTTAATCTTTCATTGCTCATTCAATCATGCATAAATAGAATCACATTCACACTCCAATGTATATCCTGTCACATCTGCATTTTAATCACCTCCCCATCCTTTAACATAACCATTCTAAAATCAGTGGGACATGGCAGACTTCAATAAGTCTTTTCATCCTACTTGTTATATCTAAAGGAAACGAACAAGATAAGCATGGAAGAGTGGGGGGTTCACACATCTTATTCCAGAGTTCAGGAAAACAAAGTTGTACAGTACCAGCAAACTGGATCTCTGGATGTTTTTCTACAATTAGCACAGACCTTGCAAACTGGCAGGCCTATTTCAATTAGCACAAACTCAGCAGGATGAGAGAGCCGGCTGAGAGACATATTTCTTTCTAACGGTCACTCCAAATCCTGGAGTCTGCTGTGGAGTCACTCTTTCTTACATTTCCCATATCAGAAATATACCAGTTACCAATCTAGTCCAACACCTGGTTTGTCACCGCTTGTTTTATCACTCTGTGTGGGCAGTGGGCGGAGGCCTCCTTAAGCATTCATTGGAAATGAAAATTAGCCAAGTCAACCTCACCGCCCTTTGCGTGTGTCCAACACCCAGTGTTAATCCATGGAAGGCTAATCCATGGAAGAACTCACCACTCACATCACCAGCTGCTTAATGAGGGCAATATAAAAACCAGCAGCGGGGCAGGACTGGGAGATAACGGATCTCCGGCAAGGACAGAAAGCCAGACAAGGGAACCCTCTAGATATACTCCTCTCTTCCTCACCAACTACGATGGGCACCTACAAAGTCCGTGTTGCCACCGGGAACTTCCTGCTAGCTGGGACGTTCAGCTCCATCTCCATCACCCTGGTGGGGACCCATGAGGAGAGTGACAAGAAGCCCCTCGACAACTGGGGGAAGGACTTCAATCCCGAGGCGGTGAGTACTAGTAGAACGGAGCCAGACTCTGTGGACAGAACCTCCCAGTAGAAAGTGGGGGGGGTCGCCAATGCTCATGACTTGGGGCATCAATCCCGAGCTTCTGGAGTCATGGGGTTACGCTGGGCGACTCTGCGTTCATTTGAAAAAATATTGAATTTCTAGTCCCTTCGATTGCGCAGAAAACCTGAACTAAGTGCAGCTTAAAAGATCTCCAAATAGTTGGTGTTTTTTTCTTAAATCTCCAGTGCCTGGAGTCACATGATTTTTACAGTAGACTGGCAGCTTTTATTGTGAGAATGTTACTGTTCATGCTAGAGAAGAGAAAGTGGTGCAAATTTTCAACTCTAATTTTTTTTGTGGTGAAAAATTGCTATTTGGCACGACCTTTCACAAATTTGCACTGATTCCACTGAACTGTTTGAGTTCCAAAACAAAAAAATCAAAATGTTTCAGTCTTCTCATTTTCAAAATGAAAGTATTCAATTTTTCTAGGCAATGAGCATTTCTTTTATGTTTCATTTTGTTTAAAACATTAAAAAATGCTTGAAATCAAAACAAAACATTTTCAGGTCGAATGAAATATTTTGTTCAACCTGAAATGATGTCCCCTGACTTTTTGATTGGCCAAAAATTTAATTTTTTCAGTTTGACCAGAAGTGAATTGTGCCCCCCAACTTTGTTGGAATTGCCAGAACTGAAAAATCCATTCTATGTCTTCATTATACTGTGTGGGGAGGATGGTCCAGTGGTTAAAGTAGTTGCCAGGGCTATGACAGATCCTGATTCTATTCCCTGTGCTACTGCAGTCTCACTGTCTGAAAGCCTTTCTGTGACTCAGTTTCCCCATTTATAGAATGGGGATAACAGCACTGTACTACTTCACAAAAGTGCAGTGGGGGTAAATGTGTTAAAGATTCAAGGTGCCTCAAGACAGCAGTGATGGGTGCCAGACAGGTACCTAAAATAGACTAGCTGTAGAAATGCCTCAAAAATACAAAGCACACGGGTTACTGCTTTAATCTCATGATTTGTAAATCAAACTCATGATGGTTTGGGAGGGACGCTGAGGGATGGTGCATGTTGGGGGCTTTCCCTTCACCCCCTCCCCTGGTTCTTGCCACATGGACAGTAAGCAGAAGACCAGAAGTCCAAAGTGCAGGTAACATGATGTTTATTGGGGTTAGTTCCAAGCAAACATCCATCGCTCTACACGCTGGCAAGGTTTATTTCCCAGAGTTCTGTTCCCAGCTCTGATGCTGCAGAGCCCGGCCTGTGTCCCTGTTCCCCAATTTCCCCCACCTCCTTCTTATCAGCCCCAAATATACCAGCCTTGCACACCCCTGGTTCCACCCCTTACAGCTTATGGTCATATTCCGTTTTGGAGAGGCGTGAGTCTGGGGTCTTCATCCTACCGCTTTTGTACCCCACGGGAGGGTGTAACGGCGCGGAGGACTCACCAGCTGCTGGTTGCTCCGGGGATTAGCTCAGTCCACCTCTGGAGCGCCCTCTGCAGGGGGTGTCCGTTGTCTGCTCTACTCCACTATTTCAGACCTGAGTTGCTTCCCCACTCAGCAGAGTCCTCTACAGGACACTTCCTTGTGGCAGTGCCCACAACTTCTTCCTCACCTCCCTTCCAGGGGTTACGGCAGTCCTGTGGCTTGCACCCGCCTCAGGGGCCAACCACAACCCAAAGTCTAGCCCCTCACTTCAGGGCCAAGTTGCAGTCTGTATCAGCCCTGCTCCTCCATGGCCAGGTGCAGTGCAAGGGGGGACCCAGACCGATCTGCTACTCTGGGTCCCTACCCAGGGACCCTCTAGCGGCAGCCTCCTAGCCCAGCTTAGCAGGTAACAGGCCAGAGCTCCCCCTCTGCTCTCCTGAGCCTGCCCAGCACTGCTCTATCTCTGGTGCTATCCCTGGGAGCCCATCCTTCTCCCTTGCTTGTTGGGGAGAGACTCCCCTCCGCTCTGCTGGGCAGCTCCTTATAGCTGCTCTGTCCCGGCAGCTGCCTCCCCTCCGGCTCCTAACAAGCCTCGCCCTAATTAGCTGCAGGTTTCCACAGCTTCCCTGGCTGCTTCTGCCCCACCCCTGGCTGGAGTGGGCCACTTGCACTACTACAGCGGGGTAAGGAGTGAGGCTCTTCTCCGGCTTTTAGTGTGTTGTGTTCCTCCCCGCCCAGCTGCTCTTGTCGCTCCTAACTGGATGCTTGATCTTGGCTGGAAAGAGGAGCCAGGCAGCCTCCCAGTGTATGCTCGTAGATTACACTCCCAGCACGCCCTGTAACATTTTAGTTCCACCTCTTATCAGCCCATCTGGTTGTGGGCACATGTAACATGCCGTGTCTTTGTCTTTCCTTCCCACATTTTAGTATAAGGATAAAAAAGTCACACCCCAAATTCTATTTCAGGCTGACAAACAAGCCTATATCCTCACACTCCACCCCCTTCTTTTTCTTTTCTTCTGGGATCCGCTGGCCCAGGTATCCCGGGAAAAGCCTAGGACATATGGCAACACATTTCCTGATAGAGCCAGGCATCAAGGTGGAATGTGCAGATGTTCCATTTGCCCCACTGCCCCCTTTGCTCTGCACCTTCCCTCGTACGGACATCCATATTCCAATGAGTGTGCCAGATGCCCCATTATGGTGTGCCCGAGAGGTTGGGTCTGGGTTATGTGTTGCACTGTGGTTGAGGGCTCTTCCATGACAATTAGTGGTTGTACCTTGTGGGTCTGTGCTCCCCTTCACCACCACAGTAGACATTGCAAAATTAGAGTACTTAACAACAGGCCAATAGCCATAATAATCCACAGTAACACCTGGAGCCCTGATCATTGTAATATAGTCCAACATCCAGGCCACCACCAGAACTGCTCCTCCTCCTCTGACAGGGTCAAGGTCTTTTAACACCATTCTGGAGTGTATGTTTTAAATCTGTCTGGTTGTTGGCAGTGGCAGCGAGCTGCTCCTGCAGGTATTGGGTGCTTTGTCCGTATTATGAGTCCACTAGATATTCACAGGCAAACGGGGTATTGTCCACACTGGCTTGAGCACTTACTATTCACTGCTACTAATTGGAAGAGTTTAGCAAGGTTGAGCAGAAGGATTAAGTAATTCAATAAGTCATTGTAATATCATCCAAATTTCCACCTGCTGCAATAAACAAGGGTTGTCTACCCATCCAAGTGCAGAAGTTGCTGTATTTCTTTGTGGAGTCACAGCCTGGTGTCTAAAGAGACAGAAGAGAAGCTGCCAAACTGGCATTGATATGTTTCACGGTAGGCCCTAGAAGCCAACACCCTGACTCACGATATGCATCTACTCGCTAGCACTAGATCTCACTGCAGCAGCGTTAAGTGCCATGCCAGCCCCGAGCTGCTGCTCCTTTGGGATGGCAGGCCTGGTGTTTTGGTGAGTAGCCAGTGCCAGGGGTCACAGGGGGAAAATTTGCAGGGACCGTAATGCCCGGGGGACAGGGCGGGCTAAAGGGGGGTGTCTAGAGCAAGACTCAAGGGGTTAGATAGCCAGGAGGTCGATCAGTATCGGAGACATCTGGGGCAATGCTTGGTGTTTTCATAGAGGGCTGGAAGATCTGGTACTTGGTGCCGGGTCAGTGGATTGGGTGGAGATCACGTGAGGCCGTGGGACAGGGCCAGGTGAAGCCATGGCAGAGGGCTGGACGAGGCAACAGGCATCAGTCTGTGGCTCAGCCAGCTTCCTCTGGCTCTTGGGGTCTTTATATAGAGAGCGTGGCCAGCCCAGCCCATCGGGGACCTGGGCCACGGCTGCCCCGGGGCTGCAGGTTCAAGGAGGGGCAGCGGCTCAGGAGGGCGCCCTAGGACCTGTAAGGCTGGGGTTCAATACTGGGGCCCTGGGGAGTGGGGTGTGACGGGTTCGGTCACAGAGACCTCCTTGGGACTGTCACCTGACGTGCTGAAATTACCTCTGAGCCCGTTTTCCCTGCCAGCTTGGGATTCCAGAACCCTGCCTTGTTGAGCCAGACATGCCAGCCTGCTACAGCACAGACCCAGGTCTGAACCACGTCCCCCAAAGCAGCAGACTTAACTGAAAACAGCTCAGCAAGTGCTCCTGTCTCCAGCACCCAGACACCCAGCTCCCAATGGGATCCAACCCCCAAATAAATCCGTTTTATGCTGTATAAGCTTATGCAGGGTAAACTCATAAATTGTCCAGGCTCTGAGAGAGATGCACAGCTGTTTGCTCCCCCAGGTATCAAGCACTTACTCTGGGTTAGTTAATATACAAAAGTGATTTTATTAAGTATAAAAAGGAGGATTTAAGTGATTCCAAGTAATAACAGACAGAACAAATGGCAGGTTTCAGAGTAGCAGCTATGTTAGTCTGTATCCGCAAAAAGAACAGGAGTACTTGTGGCACCTTAAATAAATTTGTTAGTCTCTAAGGTGCCACAGGTATCCTGTTCTTTAGAGAGAACAAAGTAAGTTACCAAGCAAAATCAAACAAAACACGCAAGTCTAAGCCTAATACATTAAGAAACTCCATACAGGTAAATCTCACCCTCTGAGATGTTCCAATAAGCTTCTTTCACAGACTAGACTCCTTCCTAGGCTGGCCCAATCCTTTCCCCTGGTACAACCCTTGTTAGTTACAGTTCAGGTGGTAAGTCGAGGATTTATCATGACTGGTGGCCCCCTTTGTTCTCTTCCACTCCCTTTTATAGCTTTGGCCCAAGGTGGGAATCCTTTGTCTTTCTGGGTCTCCACCCCCCACCCCATTCTCAATGGAAAAGCACTAGCTTAAAGATGGATTACAGTTCAGGTGACATGATCACATGTGACTGTCAGATTTCATTACCCACTTGCTGGCATACATGTATACAGGAAGAATTACGAGTAAACAGAGCCATTTACAACCAATTGTCCTGATTAATGGGAGCCATCAAGATTCCTAACCACCATTAATGACCCACACTTTGCATAATTACAATAGGACCTAAGAGTTATATTTCATATTCCTAGTTTCAGATACAAGAATGATACAGTCATACAAATAGGATGACCACACTCAGTAGATTATAAGGTTTGTAATGATACCCTACAAGAGACGTTTTGCATAAAGAATATTCCAGTTACACCATATCCACACTTATAAAAATATTTTTATAAAACATATGAAGTGCAAAGTCACACGGGGTGCACCTCTCATTAAACTGCAAGGCATGGATGGGGCAGGCTGGGCCCACGGTAAAGGGCTTGGATGACCGGGGGGCAGGATATCAGCCTCTGCTTTAACTGAGGCCAAGATTAGATGCACAGGGCTGCTCTGACCCGTTTCTGACAGCTTCTAAAACATGGTGGGCACCGCTTGAGGGCTCACAAAGGCTTTAAAGGGATTGTGCCCTTCTCCTATACATTGCTCGGCTATGCTGAGGTACCTCAAGCTGTAGTGAAACCAGAAAACCTTGGCCTCTACCTCCAGGCTAATGAAAGGCAGGTGCTGAGTAGAACAGTAGTTGCAACAGTGACCTGGCCAATCTGTGTTTCCTTGGAGACATCCACACAGTGAAGGCACAGGAAGCTAACAAGTATTTTATTTGCAGGCGCGGGGTGGGAGAGAGATGCTGACGGTTCACCCCGAGTTGCTGGATTAATCCCTGAGTCACACCCTCATGCTGCGGTCTCTCCCCCCCCCCCCCATTGCAGGTGGAGGAGTTCAAGCTGTGCTGCGGGCGCTGGCTGGGTGACATCATCCTGGTGCGGCTCCACAAGGAGCCCTACTCCTTCTACCCCACCGACAACTGGTACTGCAGCTTCGTGGAGGTCATCTCCCCCCAGGGCCAGACCTATCGCTTCCCCTGCTACCAGTGGATCGAGGGCTACCGCACCCTGGAGCTGCGGGAGGGCAAAGGTAGCGGGCTGTTGGCGGGGATAGGGCATGGGGGCTGGCCTGGTGCCGCTTGGGTTCATAGCTAGCTAGTTATCCTGGTACACACCCCTCTATCTATCCATCCCCATCAACACCCCTTTATCTTTCCATTCATCCCTATACACCCCCTTTATCTATCCATCCCCATACACCTGCTCTAGCTACCCATCCCTATACACCCCCTCTGTCTATCCATCCCCATCCACACCCCTCTATCTATCCATCCCCATTTACCCTCTCTATCTATCCATCCCTGTACACACCCTTACATCTATCCATCCCCATACAAACCCATTAACCTATCCAACCCCATAAACTCTTTCTCTCTATCCTTCCCCCAAAACAGCCTTCTGTATATCCATCCCCGTACACCTCATCTATCTATCCATCCCCATCCACACCCCTCTATATATCCATCCCATACACCCTCTCTGTCTATCCATCCCCGTACACCTCCTATATCTATCCATCCCCGTCCAATCTCCTCTATCTATCCATCAATCCATCCCCGTCCACACCCCTCTACTTATTCATCCCCACACAACTCCTCTGTCTATTCATCCCTGTACACCCCCTCTATCTATCCATCCCCATCCACACCCCTCTATCTATCCATCCTCATACACACCCCTACATGTATCCATCCCCATACAGACCTCTATATCTATCCATCCCCATACCCACCCCCATCCATCCATCCCTGTCCGCACCCCTCTATCCATCCATCCCTTTCCACACCCCTCTCTCTATCCATCCCCGTACACCCCCTCTATCCATCCATCCACGTCCACACCCCCATCTATCCATTTCCATACATGCCCTCTATATATCCATCCCAGTACACGCCCCTCTGTCTATTCATCCCCCTACGTCCCTTCTATCTGTCCATCCCCGTATAAACACCTCTGTCTATCCATCCCTGTACACACACCCCTATCTATCCATCCCCATACACCCCCTCTCTCTATCCATCCCTGTATAACTCCTCTATCTATCCATTCCCGTCTATACCCTTCTATCTATCAATCCCCATCCACACCCCTCTAGCTATCCATCCATCCCTTTATACCCCGTCTATCTATTCATCCCTGCACACATCCCTTTATCTATCCATCCATCCACATACACCCCTCTATCAATCCCAATACACCCTCCTCTATCTATCCATCCACATACACACACTTCTCTCTATCCTTTCCTATTCACACCCCTCTGTCTCTACATCCCCATCCACACCCCTCTGTCTATCCCTCCCCGTCCACATCAATCTATCCATCCATCCTCATACACCCCCTCTGTCTATCCATCTCCCTGTACACACCCCTCTTACTATCAATCCATCCTGTAGCGAGCTGGTGTGGCTCCCCGCCACCCCGGAGGGGGAAGAGCCCATCCAGAGGCCAGAGTGGGTGGAGCTAGGGAGCTCAGAACCCACCCCTCAGAGGGTCAGGCGGCGACCCGGAAGTATAAAGGCTTGTCCTCCGAGCTCAGTAAAGCCCCAGCTGCCGGAGAGACCAGACGTCTCCAGCCTAGCTCGTGGCTGGGAAAACTCCGCAGCCCAAGGTGGCCACCAGGAGCTGCCGGGGCTGCCCTGTGCCCGCTCTCCGGAGGAGCTGCCGGGGCTGCCCTGCGCCCGCTATCCGGAGGAGCTGCCGGGGTTGCCGATCAATCCCTGCCCTGAAGAACCCATGGTCCTGGATCCCCCAGAGGCCGACACCAGGACCTCGGTAGGCCCTGAGGGGGAGTGTGGAAGTAGCCCGGGGGCAGCCGACCCCAGTCTGGCTGCAGCACTGCCAGAGCCTATGTTGGTGTGTTGGGGCCAGGATCCCCACTGACTAAGCAGTGGGTCTTCTGTCACTGCTAGGGCCCCGGGCTGAGACGCAATGGAGTGGGAGGGCCTGCGTCCCCCCTGCCACCCAACCCGTGGGTGGCAGACCCCCCCCTCTCCTAGGCCTTTGGAGGCTTGGAGCCTACTGTTTGTTGCCCCGCCCTGACCTAGGGCCTGGGCCTAATCCTGTTGCTTCCAGTTACAGCAAGGGCTGCTGAGGGAGACCCCACAGCTGGACTAATCCCCCCCCCCCCAGCTCAACGGGGTGTAGCGAGCCAGTGTGGCTCCCCGCCACCCCGGAGAGGGTCGAGCCCCAGCAAACCCTTGTACAATCCCCATATACCCGCTCTATTTATCCATCCCAGTTCACACCATTTATTTATCCATCCCTGTACACACCCTCTATCTATCCATCCCCATCCACCCCTACATCTATCCATCCCCCTACACACCCCTACATCTATCCATCCCCGTTCACACCCCATCTATCCATCCTCATACCCAGCCCTCTATCTATCCATCAATACTCATACACCCCAGGTATTTATCCATCCCCGTACACCCCCTCTATTTATCCATCCCTGTACACCTTTCTGTCTATCCAACCCTGTCCTCCCCCATCTATCCATCTGCACATACCTCCTCTTTCTATCCAACCCTGTACATACACCCCTATCTATCGAACCCGTACACACCTCTCTAGCTATCCATCACTTTACACCCCCTCCATCTATCAATCCCGATATACCCCCTTTATCTATCTATCCCTGCACACACCCTTCTGCTATCCAACCTCGTATACACACCCATATCTATCGAACCCCGTATACACACCCATATCCATCCATCCCTGTGCACTTCCCTGCATCTATCCATCCCTGTACACACCCCCATCTTTCCATCCCCATACACACCCCCATCTATCCATCCCTGTATATACTCTTCTATCTATCCATCCCCGTACAACCCCTCTATCTATCCATCCCCGCACACAGCCTTACATTTATCCATCTCTGTACAACCCCCCCATCTATCCATCCCGATACACCCCCTCTGTATATCCATCCCTGTACACACTCTTTTATCTATCCATTCATCCCCTTACATCCCCTCTATTTATCCATCCCCATATATCCCCTCTATCTATACATCCCTGTATATTCCTCTAGCTATCTATCCACCCCCATACACCCGCTAGATCGATTGATAGATTGGTCGATCTATCTATCTATCTATCTATCTATCTATCTATCTATCTATCTATCTATCTATCTATCCCATACACATCCCTGTCTCTCTCTCTCTGACGTTCTGTCTCTCCCCCAGGCCAGATGATTTGTAACGATGCCAATTCCCCATTGTTGCTGGAGCAGCGGCAGGCTGAGCTGAAGCACCGACGTGAGTGCTACAGGTGAGTGAGATCCTGATGGGGGTTGGGGGAGCTCCCTGTGGCTCAGGGCTGTGCAGGGTCCCGGGGATGGAGGTGGTGGTAGAAACCACAAGACAGGTAGGCCTGGGACTGCGGCTGAGTGATTGTCGGGGCAGCAGCAGGCCAGAGCTAATATCCCCTGAGGTCTCTCCCTGCCCAGGTGGAAGGAGTTCGCCCCTGGACTGCCCCGGTGCCTGGACGTGGACAACATCATTGATCTGGACTCTAACTCCACGTACTCCTTAACCAAGAGCACCAACTTCCTGCTGCGTGGGGTGACCGCGTGAGTGCTGCTTAACCATGGCCCAGGCCTGTTCCCAGTGCCTGCCTCTAGGCCTGCCACTAGAAACTAACCCCAACCCTGTACAGTAACCCTAACCCTGTACACAACCCTGTACACTAACCCTAACCCTGTACACAACCCTGTACACCAGGGGTCGGCAACCTTTCAGAAGTAGTGTGCCGAGTCTTCATTTAGTCATTCTAATTTAAGGTTTTGCATGCCAGGAATACATTAACGTTTTTAGAAGGTCTCTTTCTATAAGTTTATAATATATAACTAAACTATTGTTGTATGTAAAATAAAGAAGGTTTTTAAAATGTTTAAGAAGCTTCATTTAAAATTAAATTAAAATACCGGACCGGTGGCCAGGACCAAAGCAGTGTGAGTGCCACTGAAAATCAGCTGGCGTGCTGCTTTTGGCATGCGTGCCATAGGTTGCCTAGCCCTGCTGTACAGTAACCCTAACCCTGTACAGTAACCATGTTCAGCAATACTAACCTTGTACACTAACCCAACCCTGTACACTAACCCTAACCCCGTACACAACCCTATAGAGTAATCCTAACGCTGTACACTAACCCATCCCTATACACAACCCGATAAACTATCCCTAACCCTGTACACAACCCTGTACAGTAACCCTCTACACAACCCTTTACACTAAGGCTAACCCTGTACACTAACCCTGTACAGTGACTCGAACCCTGTACACAACCCTAACCCTATTACCAACCCTGTATACTAACCCAAACCCTGTACACGATCCCTAACCTTATACACTACCCTGTACAGTAACCCTAATCCTGTACAGTAACCCTAACCCTGTACACTAACCCTGTACCCTATACACATCCCTATACAGTAACCCTAACCTTATACACTAACCATAACCTATACATAAGAACATAAGAATGGCCGTACTGGGTCAGACCAAAGGTCCATCTAGCCCAGTATCCTGTCTACCGACAGTGGCCAATGCCAGGTGCCCCAGAGGGAGTGGACCTAACAGGCAATGATCAAGTGATCTCTCTCCTGCCAGAAGGCTAGGGACACCATTCCTTACCCATCCTGGCTAATAAACATTAATGGACTTAACCACCATGAATTTATCCAGTTCTCTTTTAAACGCTGTTATAGAACTGGCCTTCACAACCTCCTTAGGTTGACTGTGCGCTGTGTGAACAAGAACTTCCTTGTATTTGTTTTAAACCTGCTGCCTATTAATTTCATTTGGTGACCCCTAGGTCTTGTATTATGGGAATAAGTAAATAACTTTTCCTTCTCCACCTTCTCCACATCACTCATGATTTTATATACCTCTATCATATCCCCCCTTAGTCTCCTCTTTTCCAAGCTGAAGAGTCCTAGCCTCTTTAATCTCTCCTCATATGGGACCCGTTCCAAAACCCTAATAATTTTAGTTACCCTTTTCTGAACCTTTTCTAGTGCCAGTATATCTTTTTTGAGATGAAGAGACCACATCTGTAGGCAGTATTAGAGATGTGGGCGTACCATCGATTTATATAAGGGCAATAATATATTCTCAGTCTTATTCTCTATCCCCTTTTTAATGATCCTGTTTGCTTTTTTGACCACCTCTGCACACTGCGTGGACATCTTCAGAGAATATCCACGATGACTCCAAGATTTTTTTCCTGACTCGTTGTAGCTAAATTAGCCCCCATCATATTGTATGTATAGTTGGGGTTATCTTTTCCCATGTGAGAATTTACATTCTGAGAATTTACCATTAATTCCTACCCTTTGTTCCCTGTCTTTTAACCAGTTCTCAGTCCATGAAAGGACCTTCCCTTTTATCCCATGACAGCTTAATTTACATAAAAGCCTTTGGTGAGGGACCTTGTCAAAGGCTTTCTGGAAATCTAAGTACACTATGTCCACTGGATCCCCCTTGTCCACATGTTTGTTGACCCAATTGTATACACAATTCTATACAGTAACCCTAACCCAATAAACAACCCTACACTAACCATATCCCCATACAAAACACAATATAGTAACCCTAAGCCTGTACATTAATCATAACCCTATACACTAACCCTAACTCTATACTATAACACAGTAACTCCAATCTTTCATCAAGACCTCCCCCTTCCTCGAGCATGGGGTCAATGTGTGACTGCCAGCCCCCACAGCCCCGGTCATTCCCAGAGACTAAACCAAACCCTACCCCTAACCCTAACCCTGTACCTCTCCTTTCCCTAATCCTACCGTAACCCACATCCCATACTCGTCTCTTACTCTGCCTAGGCCCTATAGTCCTTCCCTAGCCCTAACCCAACTGTGTAGCCTAGTGCCTTTCCGTACCCTTAACTCTGACCCTTCAGCAAGACATCCACTTTCCTGTGGTGTGGGAGGCATATGTGTGTGCAGCCCAGCCCCCAAGGCCCTGCCCCAGGGACTAACCACTAACCCTGCTCTATACCCTAACCCTTATCCCTAGCCCTACTCTATAACCTAACTCTATCTGTTCCCAGACACATCCATTCTCTCTCTCTCATTCTCTCCATCCCCACCGATCAATCTGTCTATCTATCCGTCCCCATACACCCCCTAATCCCATATTACTCACTCTAGTCCTTGTTGTAGGGGAGAAGAGCTTGAAAACCCAGGTGTAACCATTGCAGCCATGCTGCCTGAGTTTGACGAGAGCCTGAGCCCATCACTGCAACAGGGGGCAGCTGCCCTGAGCGTGGCTCCACTTTGCCACCAGTGCATCTTTGTGGGGAAGAAAGGGGGGGCCATTTGTTATTGTCGGGGGCAGAAATGGCCATCCCCATCCCAAGCCCCCCCCGGGGGCTCTCACATGTCTCTCTGTCCCCCCAGGAAGGTGGAGCTGCAGCTGAAGGGTTTCCTGAGCTGCACCGACTCCTGGGTGAAGCTGGATGACATCAACAAGGTTTTCTGCTTCAATAAGACCCTGATCACAGGTGGGTGACCCCCCACCCCTCCGATTCCCACTCGCCTGGGCCCACAGGAGCCCCCACGCACAGACCACAGTGATAGGGATGAGTGTGATGCAAGTGGCTAGAGACAGCAGCACTGCTTGTGCCAGGCCTTGCACAGACCACCCAGACCATGCTCAGGAACCCCCTTGTGCCGGGCGCTGCCCAGACCCCTTGACCATGCTCTGGGACCCCCTTGTGCTGGACACTGCTCAGACACCCCCCCCAACGGGGGGCTTCATTGTGCCAGGTGCTGCCCAGACCCCCACTGAGATTGGACCTCCCTCATGCTGGACCATTAGCCTCGTTTTCCAGCTGGGGGAGGCTGTGGCCCCGAGAGACACCAAAAGCTGCCCCAGATGCCCAGGGCAGGTCTCAAACCCGGCTCCCTTGAGTCCTGGCCCATTAACCCCGTGGTTGCCCTGCCTATGTCCCCCCAGACTACGTGCGGGTGCACTGGCGAGAGGACACATTCTTCGGGTACCAGTTCCTGAACGGGGTCCACCCGGTGGTGATCCGGCGCTGCACAGAGCTCCCCTGCAACTTCCCTGTCACACCGGCCATGGTGGCCTCCTCCCTGGGGGAGAGCACCAGCCTGCAGGACGAGCTGGAGGTAAGTGGGGCTCTGGGGACACCCCTGGGGGGACTAGGCTGCAGTCTCAGCTCTCGCTGCAGCTCCCTCCCCAGCATCGCTCCAGGCACAAGCAGCCATGGGTCAGAGCTGACTAGTGGGCCCTACTCCAGAGCCAGTGGCTGCGCTCACACTGGCCACTTGGCTCCAGAGTCTAGTCCCAGGGCAGTGCTGTGGGGAAGCTCACAGAATGGGGAGAGGGCACTGCTGCTGTGAAGCTCACAGAACTGGGAGAGGGCACTGCTGCGGGGAAGCTCATGGCACTGGGAGAGGCATGGCTACGTGGAAGCTCACGATGCTGAGGGCACTGCTGTGGGGACTCTCTCAATGCTGGGAAAGGGCACTGCTACATGGAAGCTCACAGCGCTGGGAGAGAGCACTAGTGTGGGGAAGCTCACAGAGCTGGGAGAGGGTACTGCTGTGGAGAAGCTCACAGCACGGTGAGAGGGCACTGCTGTGGGGAAGCTCACAGCACGGACACCCCAGCTTTCCCCCATGCCCTGGGGTCCCTGCTCTGAACCCCTGGAAGCACTGGCACCCACGAGCCCTCACACTCTGGTCTGCTCTCCCTGTGCCTTGCAGAAGGGAAACATCTTCCTCGCTGACTATAAAATCCTGGAGGGCGTCCCGGCCAACACAATCAATGGCTACCAGCAGTACATCGCCGCGCCCCTCTGCCTGCTGCACGTGCAGCCCTCCGGGGAGCTCGTCCCCATAGCCATTCAGGTAACAGTCCCTGGCACCCCCAAAAGCTGCCTGGTGGGACCCCCATGCAGCCCCGACTGCTACACAGTCCCAGGGCTGGCCATTGCCATCTAAAGGACCGGCCCACGGAGAGAACCCCGAAGTCCTGGCTCCCAGTCCCCCAGCTCTAACTGCCAGACCCCACTGCCCTCCCAGAGCTGGGGAGAGAACCCGGGAGTCCTAGCACTCAGCCCTCCTGCTGTAACCACTAGTCCTCCCCTTCTCTTCCCTTCCCTTCCCTCCCCTCCCCTCCCAGAGCCAGGGAGAGAAACCAGGAGTCCAGGCTCCCTAATCCCCCCACACCCTTCTGTGCATGCATGTATGTGCCCAGTTGTGTGTATATGCACACTGCAGCTCTGTGTGTGCCCAGCTGTGTGAGTATGCACACCCCAGCTGTATGTGTGGGCCCAGTTATGCATGTGTGCACACCCCAGCTCTGTGTCTCCTCTTTCTAACACTGGATTTGTGACACCGTCATGTCCCCTCATCCTGGCAGACGGGTTCCAGCCCCTGGGCTCCCCTGGGGGAAGCAGCAGGATTCACACACTTGGTTTGTGCCAATCCATCCTCCCACCCATCCTGGGCCTCTCCCCCTCCCCCGCAGCTCAGCCAGTGTCCAGGCCACGACAGCCCCATCTTCCTGCCCAGCGATTCCGAGTGGGACTGGATCCTGGCCAAGACCTGGGTGCGCTACGCTGACGTCCTGGTGCACGAAGCCGTGAGCCACCTGCTGCTCACTCACCTGATCAATGAGGCCTTCGTCCTGGCCACCCTGCGTCAGCTGCCCATGTGCCACCCGCTCTTCAAGGTGAGAGAGGGGAGGGCCACCCTCCCAGAGGGGACAGGGCCAATAGGCACCCCCGGGGCCAGCTGTGGCCAGATGTGTGGGAGAGAAGAGCCCTGCAGGGGAAGCGTGCCAGATGTTCCCCACTGCCGGCATCCAGCTGTGCCCAGCTGCACATGCGTGTGCCTGGCAGGTGCTTGTGCCAGGCTGGGCGTGGCCCACGCTCGCCACATTCTACCCATCATGGTCCAGCATCCTCCCGACCTCGTGGATGAAGGGGGAGAAGGAGCCGCTGCTGATTTCTTGGAGGGGCTGTGTCCTTGCCCCCCGGATATATGCAGGGCTGGGGCTTGGGGGTGGCTCCCTACTTGCCCTCACCCATCCCTGTGTCTCTTCCCCTCCCTAGCTGCTGCTGCCCCACACCCGCTACACGCTGCACATCAACGTCGTGGGCAGGACCCGGCTACTCGGACGCGGAGGGAACCTTGAAAGAGTGAGAGGACACCACAGTCAGGGGCACTGGACCCCGCTGCCCTCCCAGGGCCGGGGCGAGAACCCAGGAGTCCTGGCTCCCAGCCCCCCCGCTTTAACCAGTAGGCCCCCACTCCTGTCCCAGAGCTGGGAAGACAATCCAGGAGTCCTGGCTCCCAGCCCCTTCTTCTCTAACCATTAGACCCCACTCGCCTCCCATAGCTGGGGACAGAACCCAGGAGTCCTGGCTCCCTGCTCCTCCAGCTCTAACCACTAACCCCCATTCCCCTCCCAGAGCCACATACTTGCGAGTACCGGGCTCACCTGGAACCACTGAAGCTCTCTTCCCATATTGTCTCTCCATGAAAACTGCATCGGGAACCTCCTGGAGAGCAGGTACTTCGGGCCAGCCTCCATCTCAGTTAGTCCCGGTGTTTGCACCATATGGCTCTGCTTTCAGCTCATTGGAACTGTTAGCAATGAACTTCCAGAACTCCTGGAGGACGGGTGAGGTCCCAGCAGGCTGGAGAAGGGCAAACATGACATCTGTCTTTGAAAAGAAGAACAAAGAGGACCCAGGGAATTATAAACCAGTCAGTCTAACTGGAAGATACTGGATCAAATTATTAAACAATCAATATGTGCCCATAGGGTTAGAAGGAATGGCCCACATGGATTTGTCAAGATCAAATCATCCCTAACCAACCTAATTTTCTTCTTGGACAGTGTTGCTGGCCTTGTGGCTGGGGAGAAGCAATAGATGTGATATATCTTCATTTTAGTCTTTTGACACATCCCACATGCCAACTAGTGAAATTTGGGCTGGATGGAATTACTATGGGTGGTTGAAAGACCAGACACCAAGAATGGTTCTCAATGGTCCGCTGTCAAACAGGGAATCTAGTGGGGTCCCACAAGAGGTTAGGCCTGGTACGGCACTATTCAATATTGTCATGAATGACTTGGATAACGGAGTGGAGACTTTGCTGATAAAATTTATGCTGACACCAAGCCAGGAGGGTTGCAAGCACTTCAACGGGCAGGATTAGAACTCAAAGCCACTGCGACAGCTCCAAAAATTGGGCTGAAATTGACAAGCTGAAATTTAGTGAAGACACGTGCAAAGTGCACCACCAAGGAAGGAAAACTCCAATGCTCAACTGCACAATGGGACATAACTGGCTGCCGGGGGGGGGGGGGGGGCGTACTGCTCAAAAGGATCTGGGAGTTATAGTGGAATATAAGACAACAATGCAACACATTTGGAAAAAAGGCTAATATTATTCTAGGCTGTATTAACAGGAGTGTCATGTGTAAAACCCAGGAGGACATTGTCTGGCCCTGATGATACCTCAGCTAGAGAACTGGTTGTGTGTGTGTGTGTGTGTGTGTGTGTGTGTGTGTGTGTGTGTGTGTGTGTGTGAGAGAGAGAGAGAGAGAGAGAGAGAGAGAGAGACTTTGGAAAGAAGTGGCCAAATTGGAGAGAGTCCGGAAAAGAGGAACAAACATGATAAAAGGTTTAGAAACCCTGATCTATGAAGCCAGGTTAAAAAAAACCTGGGCACATTTAGTCCTGAGAGAAGAAGACTGAGAGGAGGGACCTGATAGTCTTCAAATATGTTACAAAGAGGACGATGATCAATTATCTGGTCCTGCTGAAGGCAGAAGAAGAAGTAATGGGATTAATCTTCAACAAGGGAGATTTAGGTTAGATATTAGGAAAAGCTTTCCCTCTCTAAAGATAAAAAGCACAGGAGTACTTGTGGCAGCTTAGAGACTAACAAATTTATTTGAGCATCAGCGAAATTTGTTAGTCTCTAAGGTGCCACAAGTACTCCTGTTCTTTTGCAGATACAGACTAACACAGCTGCTACTCTGAAACATCTCTAAAAATAATTAACTCTGGAGCAAGTATAGAGGTTGTGGAATTTCCAGCATTGGAGGTTTCTAAGAACTGGTTGGACATACACCGGAGGTTGCGAGTGATCAGTCATTTTTGGGGTACAATGCAAAGCGAAACATAAGGAAGGCATATTTGTCATGGGGCGTATTGTCAGTTATCTCATTGCGCTGAAATAGATCGTGGTGGTATTTCATTCTAACCTGCTCCGGGCCCGGTGGCTCAGAGGTTGAAGGATCTGTCTCTGGTTCCTTCCCAGAGTATGGGCTCGGGGATTGAGGGGACGAAGGTGCTGATGGCCAAGGGCATGTCCTGCTTCTCCTATGCCTCCCTCTGCTTCCCTGATGATATCCAAGAGCGCGGGGTTGACTGCATTCCCAATTACTACTACAGGGATGATGGGTTGAAGATCTGGTTGGCCATTGAGAGGTAAGGAGCAGGAGCCAGGGCAGAAGGTGGCAAGGATGCAGATGGCATGTGGAAAATTCCCACTGGCTCAGAGTTGCTTAGAAACACGGCTTTCCTGCCACATAAAGAATTCTGAGTTTTAAAAAAAACTAATTCCCCAAAAGGCACTTTTTCAAAGACACCGCCCCCACACACACACACACACCCAGCTAGATTGCATGAATGATCCTTGAGCCACTCATGAATCACACAGAGAAGGGCACCAGCCAATTCTCTCCAGCCTTGCACACCAGAACTATACCATCTTGCCCTAATCAGAAGCCTGGCCAGTTTCAGTTTATTACCCAGTCCGCCCCTCCCTCAATGCGGAGAGGACATGCACCAGTCTTTGTACCTGAGCTGAGATTTCCTGAGCACTTCAACCAAACCAAATTGTTTTAGGTAAAATATAAAACTGATTTATTAACTACAGAAAGATCTAGATTTTTTTAGTGATTATATGTGGCAGGCATAAGAGGTTAGAGATAGTTACCAAAGAAAATAAAAGGTAAGCGCACAGTCTAAATCATAAACCTTATTACCTAGGCAGCATTTACATCAAGCAATTTTCTCATGTTACAGTTCTTAATACACAGGCTTTTCCCAGAAGCCTGGGACCAGCCTCCTCAGTTAAAGTTTTTGTCTTCCTGGTGGGCTTTGCTGAGTCACTGGGTTGAGCAATCCCCCTGGTGGTCTTGTGCAACTGAGTCAGAGAGTGGAACAGTCCCCATTGTGTGATGCTTGGGCAGCCCTCATTGAAGTGTAAATCCCTTGAGTACAACTCCCCTGCTTATTCATGATCGTTGAACACTCTCCTGGGTGGGGGGAAGTTCTTTGAATGTCACTAGCAAATTTACAGCATATTTCAGTGACAACCCCCCAGCAAAATCTCATTACTTCATACACACTAGCGATATACATATTTGGAAAGAACAAGGGGTTTCAGAAGATCATGACCTTTCATATGATATCGTACATGGCATGCTTTGTATGAAATATGACAACTATATATGAATGACACACATGGTTTTTACAGGGAGCTATTTTGAGGTACAGTGTGTCACAGATTACATTCCTGATACCTGGAGGTTCCCTGGTAACAAGGCAGTGTGGTGCCAACGGGCAGCTTTGGGCACTGAAAAATTAATCCTACCACAATGGAAAACTCAACCTCCATCAAACATTGATGCCTGGCTTGGCGATCTGGCTGATCACTCAGCTAACGAATGGCTGGCATTCCAGAGAAAGGGAATGCCTGAAAAATTCAAAGCAATTTGGGCTGACTTATTAGAGGTCTATTATTAATGTATACCCTGAAGATAGATATGTCACATCCCCTCCCCTGCCTTTATCCGAACCCCCGTTACTTACTTTGTGTGGTAGATTCGTTGGCTTTGGAAAAATGAATGAAAACTTGTAAATACGCAAAAATGGAGAGGAAAAGTCAAACTTTTGGGAATTTTCCCCAAAACCAAATTCCTGGAAAAGGTCTCGTTGGGGGTGAATGGAAACACTTGGTTTCAGTCAAGCCAAGATGTTTTGTTGCAATGGCAACTCTTGTTTAACATATTAACTTCCAGAAGAGCAAGCCCAATTTGAAATGGAAAGTTAAACTGTGCCTCGGATGAGATCTAGGATCACCTGGAGTTCAGACCAGAGGCTTAGCCACCAGGTCATGCTCCCACAGCTAGGAATGGGTTAAGTGGAGGGGACACTAGGTACCGGCAAGGGTCCGTGGTAGCACTGGGCTGTTTGCAGATGCTGGCTGACTGATACTAGTGAACTGGGGAGTGATGAGGCCTGCATTGCCCCACCAAGATGACACATCTCTTCTCTTTCCAGCTTCGTCTCCGGCATCGTCAGACACTATTACCGCAGCGATGCCCATGTCCTGGCCGACTGCGAGCTGCAGGCCTGGGCAGACGAGATCTTCCATGAAGGCTTCCTGGGGAATGAGGAGTCCGGTAGGGGCCATGTGAACCCAGAGCTCTGCAGCCGTTGGTCACTGGGCTCCATGCAGGGTCACTGGAGGGCATCTCCAGACTTCATGACTGTCAGCCAGATCCCAGCTGGTGTCAATGGGTTTCTCTCCATTGGAGTCAATGGGGCCAGATCCCAGCAGTTGTCCATGGGCGTCATGACCCCCAGACGGGGAGCAAGGTGTCCGACCCTGGAGGGACAGGGTGGCCTGGGTCACAGTGGTGGGATGGGACTGTGGGGTGACTGGGAACATCCCTGCTGTGATAACAGGCAGGGTGGGGAGATGGCACATGGCTGAGCTGAGGCCCAGAGCAGGGGAGCGACTCTCCAGGAGAGGCTCCAGCAGAGGGAGGCATCAGACTGGCTCTAGGGGTCCCAGCTCAAGGCCACGGAGCAGGGCAGCACCGGGCCAGGTCTGTGACACCTGTTCTGCATCCCGCAGGCTTCCCCTCATCCCTGCAGAGCATCCCTGAGCTCATCAAGTACCTGACCATGTGGATCTACTGCTGCTCGGCCCGGCACGCCGCCCTTAATAGTGGGCAGGTAGGGAGAGGCCAGCCTGGGCACTTGGGGACTCATTCCCTGACCCCTACTGGGATCTGGGGTCAAGCCACAGACACCCCACCCTGCACCCCACACGGGGCCCAGGGGTCCAGCCACCAACACCCCCACCCTGCCCCCACCCCACTGACACCTCACTCTCCAGGACCCTGCTCTAGCAGCCAATCCCTGACCCAGCACCCAACCCCAGTGAGACCCAGGACACCTCAGGACTGTGCCCCAGCCCCCCAGGACCCTCCCCCATTGCCACACTCAGCACCCCAACCCCCATCTTGACTTTCCTAACCGTTCCCCGTGGGAGACATTCTGACCAAGCCCCGGGTGCCCAGGTCTCTTGGTTGAGCCAGACCTTCCCTGTGCTGGTGTCTCCTGGGCAGGATGATGAGGAGATCCCCAGCTGGGCTCTGAGGAGTCCCTGTCAGGGCAGGGGTGGATCCCTGTCTGGGCTAGGCCAGTCCCCGTCTGGGCTGCGGGATCCCTTGCTGGGCTTGGGGGGTCCCCGGCTCCTCTGACTGTGGGGGTCTCTCTGGCCCGCAGTACGAGCTCGGAGCTTGGATGCCCAACTTCCCGGGCTCCATGAGGAACCCCCCACCCCAGGCCAAGGGCACCACCTCCCTGGAGAACTACCTGGACACCATCCCAGAGGTCAACAGCACCAGCATCGCCATCTACACCCTATGGGTCCTCTGCTGTGAACCGGGGGACTCGGTGAGGACACGGGAGCTAGGGGGCGCTGTGGGCCAGGGAGCAGGGTGCGAGCAGCAGGGGCACTTTCCCTGGCAGGCAGGGCTGTCCCCAGGGTGGCACTAGGGGGAGCTGTGCTGAAGGGAGTGGGGTCGGGGCTTAGCAGGGGGCACTCTCCCCTGGCAGGCCTGGCCCCAGGGTGGTGCTAGGGGGCACTGGGCTGTGGCTGGGGGTGTCCCTTTAATAAGCTGTTCAGCTGAGTTCTTCCCCCCCTTATGGTGACAATAAAAGACCTGCTGACATTTCACATGAGCCAGGGCATGAACCCAGGTGTCTCGGCCCAGCTGCACTTTGGGGGATTCCGTTCAAACACCCATAAATTCCACCGTGTTGTTTCAACTGGCTGCAGGATTCTCCTTCCCTCCCTGGCCTGAACTCTTCCCAGTGTTGCTACACAGCTATTAAACACCTGCCCCATTCTCTAGGGCCTGGCAGGTGGCTGCATCTCAGCCCCGGGCAATGGAGCCCTTCCATGCTGTCTCTCACCGCTCTCCTGTTCCTTTGCAGAGATCCCTGGGCACATACCCTGATGAGCACCTCATAGAGGAGGAGCCCAAGCAGCTGATCGCAGCCTTCCAGGGGCGCCTGGCCCAGATCTCCCAGGAGATTCAAGAGAGGAACAAATCCCTGCCCATCCCCTACCGCTACCTGGATCCCCACCATATCGAGAACAGTACGTCCATCTGAGTCCAACCGGTGAGCACCAGGGACGGGCCCCATGCAGCTGCTGGCAACGCTGTCCCTGAGATCCTGTCCTGGGTGCAATAAACCACAGACTGGTTCCACTCTGAATGGCTGATTCTGTCTAGTGGGGTACAGCACGGGGGGCTGGGAGCCAGGACTCCTGGGTTCTCCCCCTGGCTCTGGGAGGGGAGTGGGGGCTAGTGGTTAGGGCAGGGGAGTTGTGACATTACTCATGTAACCGTATAGATCATTGTTACAACCACTGTTATATATTTGCAGCAAATGTTGTACAAAGGTTGTCCAGTAAGGTGTCTATGAAAAGGTAATGGTTTGCTGATTATGCTTATGCTGTCTGTATGCATGCATCATTTTTTTAGTTGAAGTTATGAATATTGGCTATGTACTTGTATATCAATGTGTTTTAATTCTGAAGTAGCCTTGGTAAAGCATTTGGTCAGCTTCTTGAGAAAGGAATTTGCAAGTTAAGTGCCCAGTCAAGAAACACTTAACTGACAATGGACCTTGGAAGACTCCAATCCACATAAGAAGCCTTCCTGGGGACGTTCAAGATAGTATGTGGGCAATGGCTGCCGTCTGTAAAGAACTGAGTCATGCATGGACATGTGATTTTCCCATGTGATGTCAAACTCCATATTGCTGTAATTTTCCACAGTAAGAACAAAGAGGTGTCCTTACACCTGGAGGAGACTATAAAAGGCAGCTGCCTCATCTCCATCTTGTCTTCAATCCTGCTTCATTCCTCTGGAGGGACTTTGCTACAAACTGAAGCTTTGAACAAAGGACTGAATGACCCATCCCGCTGTGGATATACTCCAGAGACTTGATTTGAACGTGCAGTTTAATCCATCACTGCTACAAGCCTGAACCAAGAACTTTGCCATTAGTGTATGTAATTGATTTCTTTAACCAGTTTTTGCTCGCCTCTGTATTTCTTTCTTTTATGAATAGAATCTAAAGGTTTAAAGGAGTGGCAACAGTGTGATTTGTGGGTAAGATTTGATTTGTATATTGACCTGGGTCTGGGGCTCGGTCCTTTGGGATAGGAAGAAATTTTTTTCTTCTACTGGGGTATTGGTTTTCATAACCATTCGTCCCCATAACGAGTGGCACTGGTGGGGATACTGGGAAACTGGAGTGTCTAAGGGAATTGCTTGTGTGACTTGTGGTCAGCCAGTGGGGTAAAACCAAAGTCTTCTCTGTTTGGCTGGTTTGGTTTGTCTTGGTGTGCAAAGGAACCCCAGCCTTGGGCTGTAACTGCCCTGCTTTAAGCAATTTGTCCTGAATTGACACTCTCAGAAGTGTCCCACCAGAACCAGCAGCGTTACAGGGACTGCTGGTTAGAGCCGGGGGGGCTGGGAGCCAGGACTCCTGGGTTCTCTCCCCAGCTCTGGGAGAGGAGCAGGGGTCTGTTTGTTTCTCCTTGATGAAAACCTGCCCCCTTGGTTCACTCTACTTCCCTGTAAAACAACTGCCCTCCCCTCCTCCCTTTGATCACTGCTTGCAGAGGCAATAAAGTCATTGTTGTTTCAAATTCTTGCATTCTTTATTAATTCATCACACAAATAGGGGGATAACTGCCAAGGTAGCCCGGGAGGGGTGGGGGAGGAGGAGGGAAGGACAAGGCCACACTGCACTTCACAACTTATTGAATGCCAGCCTTCTGTTGCTTGGGAAGTCTTCTGGGGTGGAGTGGTTGGGTACCCGGAGCCCCACTCCCCGCGTTCTTGGGTGTCTGGGTGAGGAGGCTATGGAACTTGGGGAGGAGGGCGGTCGGTTACACATGGGCTGAAGCGGCAGTCTGTGCTCCTGTTGCCTTTCCTGCAGCTCAACCATACGCCAGAGCATATCAGTATGATCCTCCAGTAGCCTCAGCTGCATGAGCTCAGAGAACATTTAATCGCAAGTGTGTTTTTTTCCGCTGTCTTATCTGCGCTAGCCTCTGTGACGGAGATGATAGGGGAAGTGTTGAAATATTTGCAGCTGTGGAAGGGAAAAAAAGGGAGAGTAGTATTTAAAAAGACACATTTTAGAGTACAAGGTCACATTTTGCCTCTGATATTGAAGACCTGCCAGTTTGGTGTGAGAGATCACACACACAGAGCCGGGCAACAGAATTCGGCTTGCAGGCAGCCATGGTAATCCACAGTCTTTTGGCTTCTTTAAGTCTTCAGGGCAAATTAATAATTAAAAACACTTGCTTTTAAACCATGTATTATATTTACAAAGGTACACTCACCAGAGGTCCCTTCTCCACATTCAAGGTCTGGGAGCCCGCCTTGGGAGGGTTGGGAGGGTGATAAACAGTTTCTGGTTGTTGGGGAGCATGGTTTCTCCGCTTGCTTGCTGTGTGCTATCTTCAACCTCCTCATCATCATCCTCATCCTCATCCCGCAATCCTTATCCCTATTGCGTGAAACTCCCCCCTTGCAGGAGTCTCTGAACAGGGGTGGGGGCACCCCCTGGAATTGCATGCAGCTCATCATAGAAGCGGCATGTCTTTGGGTCTGACCTGGAGCAGCCATTTGCCTCTTTGGTTTTTTGATAGGCTTGCCTCAGCTCCTTAAGTTTCAAGCGGCGCTGCTGCGGGTCCCTGTTACAGCCTCTATCCTTCATACCCTTGGAGATTTTTCAAATATTTTTGCATTTTGTCCTTTGGAACGGAGTTCTGATAGCATGGATTTGCCCCCCCCCCCAATACAGTGATCAGATCCAGTACCTCCCATTCAGTCCATGCTGGAGCTCTTTTGCGATTCTGGGACTCCATGGTCACCTCTGCTGGTGAGATCTGCACAGTCACCTGTGCTGATGAGCTTGCCACGATGACCAAACAGGAAATGAAATTCAAAAGTTCCCGGGGAGTTTCCTGTGTACCTGGCCAGTGCATCTAAGTTGAGAGCGCTGTCCAGAGGGGTCACAATGGAGCACTCTGGGATAGCTCCCGGAGGCCAATACCATCGAATTGCATCTACACTACCCCAAATTCAACCCAGCGATGTCGATTCAACACTAGTCCCCTCATCGGGGTGGAGTACAGTAATCAATTTTAAGAGCCCTTTAAGTTGACAAAAATGGCTTCGTCGTGTGGACAGGTGCAGGTTTAAATCGATGTAAGGCTGTTAAATTTGACCTAAACTCGTAGTGTAGACCAGGGCTTAGATTCCTGTGTAGCAGTAAAGAATGCAGCTCTGGGGGCAGGGATGGTTGTGGCCAGTTCCTGTAACCCCGGGGCTCAAGGCAAGCTCCAGAGGGAGGGGCTGGACAAAGTTTTCAGAGGGGAAAACTTCCAAGAGGAACTTCTGCAGAATGCAATAAAAAGGCACAATACCCATTGCCTGAAACTATCAGCAGTCGGGCTCCATCTCAAATTCATGGGTGTGGTTTGGTTCAGGGGCCGCAGCATAGACCCTCTTGAGCCAACCCAAAGAGGCAATGGGGGGCTATGTACTACCTGAGAGAAATGCCAAGTGATGGAGATCAGTCCGGGGACAATGAGAACCGGAGTTTCAGCCCCAGCTGTGTGTAAGAAAATATGACAAGAGGAAGATGATTTTATAAAAAGCTGCCAAAGGAGTTAGGGGGCTGAATCTTAGGAACCTCTTTAACAAATCTCCCCATATTTGACCCACTAACCCTTCCCTGAACGCCCAGGAAAAATGTGCCCTGCTAATTTCAAGAGAATCCAAATAAACATGTGGAATTTACGGTAGTTAGAATAGATGGTTTTTAAACAGAAAATAATGCTTCCGTTGAGCTAGCTACTGCCTCTCGCAGAGATGAATGACCTGCGCTAATGGGAGAACCTTTCCCGTTGCTGTAGTGAGTGTCTACACTTACGCACTATAGCAGTAGAATCATAGAATATCAGAGTTGGAAGGGACCTCAGGAGGTCATCTAGTCCAACCCCCTGCTCAAAGCAGGGCCAATCCCCAACTAAATCATCCCAGCCACGGCTTTGTCAAACCAGGCCTTAAAAACCTCTAAGGATGGAGATTCCACCACTTCCCTAGGTAACGCATTCCAGTGCTTCACCACCCTCCTAGTGAAATAGTTTTTCCTAATACCCAATCTAGACCCCCCCCCACTACAACTTGAGACCATTGCTCCTTGTCCTGTCATCTAATTCAGCTGCCCAGTGAGCACACTTTAAATGCAAGTCTTGCCAACATCATGTGTTCAAATCCCATGAGCCAGGCCCTCCATAATCACAAGAATGGCTTAAAAATAATGAGATTAATCATAACATATGTGAGGTTCTTTTTATTTGCCTTCTGGTATTGGTGCCCCTAGGGGTCACATTCTGAGCACTGCCAACCAAATCTTCCTGAAATCTCCCGCTGGCTCTGTCGAGACATTCTCAGGCCAGGTGGAAAGTGCTCTGAGCACTGGGAGGAGATGCCCTTCAGGGTTATATGGACACGCTGTTCTGAGCCTCTGCAGGGTCCATGTAGGGGTAGCTAATGGGCAGTGACTTGTTCCTCTGCTGGATTTCCTTGGAGATCTCTGCCAGACATGCCTAGAAGGCTGCAATAAGCCACTTGGGCTCTGCCTCAGTGAAGTGCTCCTCAGGGTAGTAGCCCAGGGGTCTCTGGAAAGGAGCGAAGAGAGAAGTGACTATGGAGGTACTGAACTCACAGATCCCCCTCGGCAAAGGGGAAGAACCAGGGTCCATTCCAAGCTGGCCCAAATGTACTTCTTCTTGGATCCCTTCTGATTCTCCTGGGTAATGGACAATCAGGCACAACTGGTGCTCTCTCTTGCCCTTTGGGTACCAGGGAATCTCTCACTAGCCACCTATGAGAACAACTCCAATATCTGCTTCCAACGGAACATAAGAATGGTCACACTGGGTCAGACCAATGGTCCATCTAGCCCAGTGTCCTGTCTTCCAACAGTGGCCAATGCCAGGTGCTGTAGAGGGAATGAACAGAACAGGGCAACTATCAAGTGATCCATCCCCAGGCACCTGATGCCCACTTCTCTCCACCTCCTTCCCGAGGCTCCCCCTGCCTGCTGCTCACTCTTCTCTGAGCCCCCAAGTGTTTCCCGCCCACCACTCCCTCCTTTCTGCCCCCTCCTGCCTTTAGAGTGCGTGACAGGGGGAGGGAGTGGAGAGGAGTGACAAAAAAGGTGGAAATCGTTTAGACTTTCTCGTTTAATTTTGATCTGGTGAAAATGTTTTGTTTTGACTTTCTCACTTCATTTAAACTTATATATTCTATTATAATCTTTTAATATTCTATTATATTTAATATTATATATATATTATATTATCCTGTAGTGTTTTGATGTGATCAAAATATTTTAATATATTTGTATAGAGTATATTTAATACTAAATTACAGTGTTATGCCATTATAGAAACAAAACTTTGAAATATTATAGTATATATATATATACACACACACACACACACACACACACACACACACACACACACACACACACTATATTTAACATGTGTGACAGACCCAGACCAGTGGGATACAGGAGTCTGGTAGAGGGCAAATATACTGGTCACTGGATGAGTAGTTTTCTGTTCCCTGAGTGACCAGACCAGGGCTGCACTAGAGTAATCAGGAACCTGCTAGAATCAATTAAGGCAGGCTAATCAGGGCACCTGGGTTTTAAAAGGAGCTCACTTCAGTTTGTGGGGAGAGTGTGAGGAGATGGAAGCAAGAGGCACAAGGAGCTGAGAGTGAGAGCGTGTGCTGCTGGAGGACTGAGGAGCACAAGCGTTATCAGACACCAGGAGGAAGGTCCTGTGGTGAGAATAAGGAAGGTGTTTGGAGGAGGCCATGGGGAAGTAGCCCAGGGAATTGTAGCTGTCATGCAGCTGTTACAGGAGGCACTATAGACAGCTGCAGTCCACAGGGCCCTGGGCTGGAACCCGGAGTAGAGGGCAGGCCCGGGTTCCCCGCAAACCTCCCAATTGACCTGGACTGTGGGTTCTTCCAGAGGGGAAGGTCTCTGGGCTGTTCCCCAACCCACATGGTGAATCTGAGGCAAGAAAATCCGCCAATAAGCTCAGGACTCACCAAGATAGAGGAGGAACTTAAGATGTAAAAAATAGATTTGTTCTGTATTCATTTGCTTCCCCCTCTCTCCGTCAAATCAACGGCCTGCTAAACCCAGGGTTTTCAGTTTAATCTTTGGGGGGACCATTCTTGCTCGGCCTATAGTTGAACAGGTCCTGACTCCTATCCAGGCTGCCTGTGTATGGCTTCATGAGCCATGGCATTAAGGGGTAGGCTGGGTCCCCAAGGATCACGATAGGCATTTCAACATCCCCAACGGTTACTTTCTGGTCCGGGAAGAAAGTCCCTTCCTCCAGCTTTCGAAACAGACCAGAGTGCCTGAAGACGCCAGCATCATGTACCTTTCCCGGCCATCCCATGTTGATGTTGGTGAAACGTCCCTTGTGATCCACCAGGGCTTGCAGCAGCATCGAAAAGTACCCCTTGCGGTTTATGTATACTCGGTGGCTTGGTGCAAGATAGGGATATGGGTTCCGTCTATGGCCCCACCACAGTTTGGGAATCCCATTTCAGCAAAACCATCCACTACTGCCTGCATGTTGCCCAGAGTCACTACCCTTGATATCACCAGGTCTTTCATTGCCCTGGCAACTTGGATCACAACAGCCCCCACCGTAGATTTGCCCACTCCAAATTGATTCCTGACTGACCGGTAGCTGTCTGGCGTTGCAAGCTTCCACAGGGCTATCGCCACTCGCTTCTCAACTGTGAGGGCTGCTCTCATCTTGGTATTCTGGCATTTCAGGGCAGGGGAAAGCAAGTCAATGTTCCATGAAAGTGCCCTTACGCATGCGAAAGTTTCGCAGACACTGGGAATCATCCCACACCTGCAGCACGATGCGGTCCCACCAGTCTGTGCTTGTTTTCCAGGCCCAGAATCGGCGTTCCATGCCATGAACCTGCCCCAGTAACACCATTATTTCCACATTGCTGGTGCCTGTGCCTTGTGAGAGGTCTATGTCCATGTCAATTTCCTCAACACTCTCTTCGCCGCGCTGCAATCGCCTCCTCGGCTGGTCCGGGTTTCGCTTTGGCATGTCCTGGCTCTGCATATACTCCAGGACAATGCGCGTGGTGTTCATAGTGCTCATAATTGCCGTGGTGATCTGAGCGGGCTCCATGATCCCAGTGCTAGCTATGGCACCTGGTCTGAAAAAAGGCGCGAAACTAGTATCTGACAGACCAGGAGAAGGAGGGAGGGCGGGAGGGAGGGAGGGCCGAGTGACGAGATGGCATACAGGGAATTAAAATCAAGAAAGGTGGCTGTGCATCAGGGAGAAACACAAACAACTGTCAGACAGAATGGTGGTGGAATGTGCATTTGGACGTTTAAAAGCGCGCTGGCGCAGCTTACTGACTCGCTCAGACCTCAGCGGAAAGAATATCCCCATTGTTATTGCTGCTTGCTGTGCGCTCCACAATATCTGTGAGAGTAACGGGGAGACATTTATGGCAGGGTGGGAGGTTGAGGGAACTCGCCTGGCCGCTGATTACGCGCAGCCAGACACCAGGGTGGTTAGAGGAGCACAGCAGGGCACGGTGCGCATCAGAGAAGCTTTGAAAACGAGTTTTGTGACTGGCCAGGCTACTGTGTGAAACTTCTGTTTGTTTCTCCTTGATGAACCCTTCACCCCCCCCCGACCCGGTTCACTCTACTTCCCTGTAAACCAACCACCCCACCCTCCCCTCCCCACTTCGAGCACCGCTTGCAGAGGCAATAAAGTCATTGTTTTTTTCATATTCATGCATTCTTTATTAATTCCTCACACAAGTAGGGGGATAATTGCCAAGGTAGCCTGGGATGGGTGGGGGAGGAGGGATGGAAAAGGACACACTGCATTTTAAAACTTTAACCCTTATTGAAGGCCAGCCTTCTGATGCTTGGGCGATCATCTGGGGTGGAGTGACTGGGTGGCCGAAGGCTCCCCCACCATGTTCTTGGGCGTCTGGGTGAGGAAGCTATGGAACTTGGGGAGGAGGGCTGTTGGTTACACAGGGGCTGTAGCGGCAGTCTCTGCTCCTGCTGCGTTTCCTGCAGCTCAACCATACGCTGGAGCATATCAGTTTGATGCTCCAGCAGACGGAGCATTGACTCTTGCCGTCTGTCTGCAAGCTGACGCCACCTATCATCTTCAGCCCGCCACTTGCTCTTTTCATCCCGCCATTCAGCCTGCCACCTCTCCTCTCGTTCATATTGTGCTTTTCTAATGTCCGACATTGACTGCCTCCACGCATTCTGCTGTGCTCTATCAGCGTGGGAGGACATCTGGAGCTCCGTGAACATATTGTCCCGCATCCTCCGTTTTCTCTTTCTAATGTTCACTAGCCTCTGCGAAAGAGAAACATTTGCAGCTGGTGGAGGAGAAGGGAGAGGTGGTTAAAAAAGACACATTTTAGAGAACAATGGGTACACTCTTTCGTTACAAGGTTGCATTTTTCCTCTGCCTGCCGGTTTGGTATGAGAGATCACTCACGCAGTGCCAGCCAACATATTTCGGCTTGCAGGCAGCCATGGTAAGCCACAGTCTTTTGGCTTTTTTAACCTTCTTAACATGTGGGAATGGTTTCAAACAGCAGCGCATTTCCCATATCAAGGATGAATTGGCTTGGCCATTTAAAATGGGTTTTCAATGTAAAAGGAGGGGCTGCGGTTTCCGGGTTAACATGCAGCACAAACCCAAGTAAACCCCCCCCCCTCACACACACACACCCAGTTCTCTGGGATGATCACTTCACCCCTCCCCCCACTGCGTGGTTAACAGCGGGGAACATTTCTGTTCAGAAGAGCAGGAACGGGCACCTCTGAATGTCCCCTTAATAAAATCACCCCATTTCAACCAGGTGACCGTGAATGATATCACTCTCCTGAGGATAACAAAGAGAGATAAGGAATGGATGTTGTCTGCATGCCAGCAAACACCGGGACCATACGCTGCCATGCTTTGTTATGCAATGATTCCAGACTACGTGCTACTGGCCTGGCGTGGTAAAGTGTCCCACCATGGCGGACGGGATAAGGCAGCCCTCCCCAGAAACCTTTTGCAAAGGCTTTGGGAGTACATGAAGGAGAGCTTTCTGGAGATGTCCCTGGAGGATTTCCGCTCCATCCCCATACACGTTAACAGACTTTTCCAGTAGCTGTACTGGCCGCGATTGGCAGGGCAAATTAATCATTAATCATTAAACACGCTTGCTTTTAAACCATGTGTAATATTTACAAAGGTACACTCACGAGAGGTCTCCTGTGTGCCCTCAGGGTCTTGGGTGAGTTCGGGGGTTACTGGTTCCAGGTCCAGGGTGACAAACATATCCTGGCTCTTGGGGAAACCGGTTTCTCCGCTTCCTTGCTGCTGTGAGCTACCTACATTACATCCATCCTCATCTTCCTCGTTCCCCGAACCCTCTTCCCTGTGTGTTTCTCCATTGACGGAGTCATAGCACACGGTTGGGGTAGTGGTGGCTGCACCCCCTAGAATGGCATGCAGCTCTGCGTAGAAGCGGCAAGTTTGCGGTTCTGCCCCGGACTTTCCATTTGCTTCTCTGGCTTTGTGGTAGGCTTTCCATAGCTCCTTAATTTCCACGCGGCACTGCTGTGTGTCCCTGTTATGGCCCCGGTCCTTCATGGCCTTGGAGACCTTTTCTAATACTTTGCCATTTCTTTTACTGCTATGGAGTTCAGCTAGCACTGATTCATCTCCCCATATGGTGAGCAGATCCCGTACCTCCCGTTCGGTCCATGGTGGAGCTCTTCTGCGATCCTGGGACTCCATCACAGTTACCTGTGCTGATGAGCTCTGCGTGGTTACCTGTGCTCTCCACGCTGGGCAAACAGGAAATGAAATTCAAACATTCGCGGGTCTTTTCCTGTCTACCTGGTCAGTGCATCTGAGTTGAGAGTGCTGTCCAGAACGGTCACAATGAAGCACTGTGGGATAGCTCCTGGAGGCCAATAACGTCGAATTCCGTCCACACTACCCCAATTCCGACCCGCAAAGGCCGATTTTATCACTAATCCCCTCGTCGAAGGTGGTGTAAAGAAACCGGTTTAAAGGGCCCTTTAAGTCGAAAGAAAGGGCTTCGTCGTGTGAACGTGTCCAGGCTTAATTCGATTTAATGCTGCTAAAGTCGACCTAAACCCGTAGTGTAGACCAGGCCTATCAGAAGTATTGGGAGCATAAGCTTTCATAATCAGTTCCATACTGATTTATAACCTGCCTCTGGAGATTTCCATTACTTGCATCTGAAGAAGTGAGGTTCTTACCCACGAAAGCTTATGCTCCCAATACTTCTGTTAGTTTCAAAGGTGCCACAGGATCCTCTGTTGCTTTTTACAGTTTATAACCATTTGTTCTTGTGTCCACATTGGTACTAAGCTTAAATAATTCCTCTCCCTCCCTGATATTTATCCCTCTGATATATTTAAAAAGAGCAATCATATCTCCCCTCAGCCTTCTTTTGGTTAGGCTGAACAAGTCAAGCTCTTTCAGTCTCCTTTCATAAGACAGATATGCATCCGAAGAAGTGGGCTGTAGTCCACGAAAGCTTATGCTCTAATAAATTTGTTAGTCTCTAAGGTGCCACAAGTACTCCTGTTCTTTTTGCGGATACAGACTAACACGGCTGCTACTCTGAAACCTTTCATAAGACAGATTTTCTATTCCTTGGATCATCCTAGTAGACCTTCTCTGTACCTGTTCTAGTTTGAATTCATCCTTCTTAAATATGGGAGACCAGAACTGCACACAGTATTTCAGATAAGGTCTCATCAGTGCCTTGTATAATGGTACTAACACCTCCTTATCTCTACTGGAAATACCTCACCTGATGCATCCTAAAACCGTATTAGCTTTTTTTAATGGCCATATCACATTGGCAGCTCATAGTCATCCTGTGATCAACCAATACTCCAGGGTCCTTCTCCTCCTCTGTTACTTCCAACTGATGTGTCCCCAATTTATAACCAAAATTCTTGTTATTAATCCCCAAATGCATGACCTTGCACTTTTCACTATTAAATTTCATCCTATTACTATTACTTCAGTTTACAAGGTCATCCAGTTCTTCCTGTATGATATCCAAGTCCTTCTCTGTGTTAGCAGTACCTCCCAGCTTTGTGTCATCCAGAAACTTTATTAGCACATTTCCACTTTTTGTGCCAAGGTCAGTAATAAAAAGATTAAATAAGATTGGTCCCAAAACCGATCCCTGAGGAACTCCACTAGTAACCTCCTTCTCCTTTCAGTATGACCCGTTATAGTCTCTCCTTTAACCAATTCCTTATCCACCTTCCAATTTTCATATTGATCCCCATCTTTTCCAATTTAACTAATAATTCCACATGTGGAACCGTATCAAATGCTTTACTGAAATCGAGGTAAATTAGATCCACTGCATTTCCTTCTTCTAAAAGATCTGTTACCTTCTCAAAGAAGGAGATCAGGTTGGTTTGGCACGATCTACCTTTTGTAAAACCATGTTGTTCTTTGTCCCAATTACCATTGACCTCAATGTCCTTAACTACTTTCTCCTTCAAAATTTTTTCCAAAACCTTGCATACTACAGATGTCAAACTAACAGGCCTATAGTTACTTGGATCACTTTATTTCCCTTTCTTAAAAATAGGAACTATGTTAGCAATTCTCCAGTCATACGGTACAATCCCTGAGTTTACTGATTCATTAAAAATTCTTGCTAATGGGCTTGCAATTTCATGTGCCAGTTCCTTTAATATTCTTGGATGAAGATTATCTGGGCCCCCCAATTTAGTCCCATTAAGCTGTTCGAGTTTGGCTTCTACCTCGGATGTGGTAATATCTACCTCCATAGCCTCATTCCCATTTGACATCCTACCATTATCCCTAAGCTCCTCATTAGTCTCATTAAAGACTGAGGCAAAGTATTTGTTTAGATATTGGGCCATGCCTAGATTATCCTTAACCTCCACAAAAGCCTTCTCCAAAGAGGCAGAAGAGTCTGCATCAGAGTGCCTACCAGGGTGCACAAAGAAATGGGAAAATGCAATAGACAATAAACAAGCCCAATTGAGTGAACAAAGCCTGTCCACCATAGATTTGTGGTTAATCTTGTGTCTTTTGCTAATTAATCTATCGGTTAAAACAAAGGAGTTAATACTAATGGTAAACCCTTTAAAGAGGTGGGACATACCTGATTTATGGAAAAAAACTTTTGTACATGCTAGGGATGGTGACAAGACAGTCCCACAAACATGTAACTTTTCAGCCTATACCTGTAAATGGTATGGAAGCTTGGCACAGCAGCAAAAGCAGAACAGGCCTATGCTGCTGTGTAGAGGGGGAAACTGAGGCACACCACCTCATGGCATTGGTGCCTAAATGCCAAGACACCTACACTTTGACAGATATTGCTGTCTGCATTCTGTTAGCAATACTACACCCCAACCTGTTTTCAGGCACCCGGGGACCGCAAACCCCAAAACTTGCTAGAACTCTTATGAATGACAGCATATGGTTTAAAGGTACTGAAAGGGAGTGTGACCAAAGACAAACAGGGATTTTACATGTACTGTCTCCGCTGTGGACAGTGTCCAAGTCTCAGGCTGTAAGTTCAGGAGGAGGGTGTGACAGTGTACCGTATAAGGCTTCATGGGAATATGCTTATGAATGTATATATGATATAACTGGAATATGTTTTATGCTACATATATCATGTAACATATCTCTGTAAAGGTTATGATCTACTGAATACACTCCTCCTATTTGTATGCATGTGCCATTTTTGTACTTGAAGTTGGGAATATTGGCTGTGTACTTGCTTGATTTCTAAATAGCCTTAGTAAAGCATTTGGTCAGCTTCTTGAGAAAGGAATGTGCAAATTAAGTGCCCAATCAAGAACCACTTAAGCCAACAATGAACTCAAAAATGCCAATCCACATCAGAGCTTTCCCGGGAATGTGGCTTGGCTGGTAAGAAACTCAGTCATGCATGGACATGTGACTTACCCATGTGATTCCAAAACTCCATCTTGGAGTGGACTTGGCATAGGAGAGAGGAGGTGGTCTCCACCCACAGGAGAAAGTCTACTTAAACCCCTGGGAGACCCCTCCATTTTGTCTTCAGCTGGCTCAAGAGAGAGCCTCCCCACCCCACAAGGATACCTGAAAGAGACTGGAACAAAGGACAGTAACTACAGGGGTTGTGAGTGATTGCTGGACCCAGACTAGAAAGAGACTAGTCTGTAAAAGGAAGCTTACTGGAACTCCTCTAAGGGTGAGGTTTTTATCTGTACTTAGACCTGCATGTTCTATTTTATTTTACTTGGTAATTCACTTTGTTCTGTCTGCTACTACTTGGAACCACTTAAATCCTACTTTCTGCATTTAATAAAATCACTTTTTACTTATTAATTAACCCAGAGTATGTATTGTCGGAGAAAAACAGAGTTCTCACTCTCAGGTTGAGTGCAGCAAGTCAGATACTTTATTATCTCTAGCAATTGCGTGGCGGGAGAGAGCTAAACAGATCTCTCTACAGGTAAACAATTACAGCAAGTATTTATACCGTTTGTTACATACAATAATGAGCAACAGCTGCATTTTGTTTATACAAAGGTCATCCTGATATCTTATTTTTGTCACCTCTATTTAGACTATAGTCTACATTCCATACTTATATAACACAAGGTCGCAACAACTTCTCACACAGTTCTTTCCCACTCACCTCACACAATCCTCACTTCTACAAATCCCATGTTATTAGGGTTACAGCTACCCTGACTCTTGCTCACAGAGGGGACTGTTTGCATTGAAATCCCTTCAAATCCTTGTCAGTTCTTGCTCTACTTCCACAGTATTAATACCTGGGGGGGGGCAAACAGCTGTACATCTCTCTCTAACAGTGTTATAGAGGGTGAACAATTTATGAGTTTACCCTGTATAAGCTTTATATGGGATAAAACTGATTTATTTGGGGTTTGGACACCACTGGGAGTTGGGCATCTGAGTGTTAAAGACAGGAACACCTCTTAAGTTGTGTTCGGTTAAGTCTGCAGCTTTGGGGCACATGGTGCAGACCCTAGGTCTGTGTAGGAGCGCACTGGCGTGTCTGGCTCAACAAGACAGGGTGCTGAAGTCCCAAGCTGGCAGGGAAAGCAGGGGCAGAAGCAGTCTTGGCACATCAGTTGGCAGTTCCCAAGGGGGTTTCTGTGATCCAACCTGTCACAATATTGAAATAGATTTTCAATAAGGAAAGTGGTAAAAAGAAAAATACCTGCTGCCCAGCACAACCTGGACCAGTGTGAGAACAACTGAGGTGGAGTCAATGGAGTCAGATACCAGCTGGTGTCAATGGGCATCTCTTCATTGGAGTCAATGGGGACAGATCCCCAGCTGGTGTCAATGGAATGACACTGATTTCCCTTGCCATGGAGATGCCCTCTGGACCAGTGCAGAGATCCACCTACCAAATCAGCTGAGCTTTCCAGGGTGCCAAAGAGGGGTGGGCACCTGCAATGCAGCATATTTCAGGGCTATTCAAACCCAGCTCCCCCCAACTCTTTCCTATCTGCCCGCTGTTGAAAGCGGCATGCCGGGACGAGCTGCAGTAGACGATCATGGTCGGGAACTTGATAAGCTCAGCTCTGGTCTGCAATGTGGACACCTGATGGGTAGAAAGAAGAACAGGAGTACTTGTGGCACCTTAGAGACTAACAAATTTATTAGAGCATAAGCATTATGCTCTAATAAATTTGTTAGTCTCTAAGGTGCCACAAGTACTCCTGTTCTTCTTTTTGCGGATACAGACTAACACGGCTGTTACTCTGAAACTGATGGGTAGAGAAAATGACACAGGCAGTGAGCTAACACAAAGAGTCATCTCTGGCCTGGGAACAACACACGTCTACACATACACACACACACACACACACACACACACACAGCTGCCTCAATCCCTCCTTCCCAAGCACTGATACAGGCTGGGGATCGACTGCCTAAGCAGCAGTTCTGCAGAAAAGGACTTGGGGATTACCATGGAGGAGAAGCTGGATATGAGTCAGCAGTGTGCCCTCGTTGCCAAGAAAGCTAACAGCATATTGGGCTGTATTAGTAGGAGCATTGCCAGCAGATGGAGGGAAGTGTTTATTCCCCTCTATTCGGCACTGGTGAGGCCACACCTGGAGTATTGCATCCAGTTATGGGTCCCCCACTAGAGAAAGGATGTGGACAAACTGGAGACAGTCCAGAGGAGGACAAGGAAAATGATTAGGGGGCTGGGGCACATGACTTACGAGAAGAGGCTGAGGGAACTGGGCTTATTTAGACTACAGGAAGGGAAGAGTGAGGGGGTATTTGATAGCAGCCTTCAGCTACCTGAAGGGGGGTTCCAAAGAGGATGGAGCTTGGCTGTTCTCAGTGATAGCAGATGACAGAACAAGAAGGAATGGTCTCAAGTTGCAGTTGGGGAGGTCTAGGTGGAATATTAGGAAACACTATTTCTCTAGGAGGGTGGTGAAGCACTGGAATGGGTTACCTAGGGAGGTGGTGGAATCTCCATCCTTAGAGGTTTTTAAGGCCCAGCTGGCTGGGATGATTTAGTTGGGATTGATCCTTCTTTGAGCAGGGGGTTGGACTAGATGACCTCCTGAGGTCTCTTCCATTCCTAATCTATGATTCCCCGCTACAAGGAATGGGGCAAATAATGGAGTTTTTGGTTCACGGGCCATACAAGGGGGAAAAAATCATTTCGGGTCCACCCAAAACTGAATTTTTTCATGAACTGAAAGGTCATAATGAAAATCAAAATGTTTCCTTAGGATTACATTGAAATGGAATGTTTCCTAGATGCTAAAGCCACTGTGACAATCAACTCTGACCTGTGTAACTTCCCGGAGTTAATTTCTGGTTCAGCTAGAGCAGAGCCTTCGGAAAAACATCAGAGGGGTAGTCGTGTTAGTCTGAATCTGTAAAAAGCAACAGAGGGTCCTGTGGCACCTTTAAGACTAACAGAAGTATTGGGAGCATAAGCTTTCGTGGGTAAGAACCTCACTTCTTCAGATGCAAGTCTGAGGAAGTGAGGTTCTTACCCACAAAAGCTTATGCTCCCAATACTTCTGTTA